>NC_057796.1:198348061-198523061 GCF_018294505.1 Triticum aestivum | reverse complement strand
TTGACATCGATTGATGGGCATCTCCATAGCCCGTTGATTAGCCACGTCGATGTGAGACTTTCTTCCTTTTTTGTCTTCTCCACACAACCTCCACCATCATATTCTTTTCCACCTATAGTGTTATGTCCATGGCTCACGCTCATGTATTGCGTGAAAGTTGAAAAGGTTTGAGAACGTCAAAAGTATGAAACAATTGCTTGGCTTGTCATCGGGGTTGTGGATGATTTGAATATTTTGTGTGGTGAAGATGGAGCATAGCCAGACCATATGATTTTGTAGGGATAACTTTCTTTGGCCATGTTATTTTGAAAAGACATGATTGCTTTATTAGTATGCTTGAAGTATTATTGTCTTAATGTCAAATGATAGACTATTGCTTTGAATCACTCGTGTCTTAATATTCATGCCATGATTAGATTATGTGATCAAGATTATGCTAGGTAGCATTCCACATCAAAAATTATCTTTTTATCATTTACCTACTCGAGGACGAGCAGGAATTAAGCTTGGGGATGCTGATACGTCTCCGTCGTATCTATAATTTTTGATTGTTCCATGCCAATATTCTATAACTTTTACATACTTTTGGCAACTTCTTATACTATTTTTGGGACTAACATATTGATCCAGTGCCCAGTGCCAGTTCCTTTTTGTTGCATGTTTTTTGTTTCGCGGAAAATCCATATCAAACGGAGTCCAAACGGGATAAAACTGACGGAGATTTTTTTTGGAACATATGTGAATTTTGGGAAGTGGAATCAACGCGGGACGATGCCCGAGGGGCCCACGAGGGTGAGGGGCGCGCCCCAGGGGTCAGGCGTGCCCTGGGCCCTCGTGGCCACCCCGTAAGGCGGTTGGTGCCCTTCTTTCGCCGCAAGAAAGCCCATATCTGGATAAAAATCGTGTCCAAATTTCAACCCAATCGGAGTTACGGATCTCCAGGAATTTAAGAAACGGTGAAAGGGCAGAATTAGGGAACGCAGAAACAGAGAGAGACAGATAGACAGATCCAATCTCGGTGGGGCTCTTGCCCCTCCCATGCCATGGAGGCCAAGGACCAGAGGGGAAACCCTTCTCCCATCTAGGGAGAAGGTAAAGAAAGAAGAAGAAGAAGAAGAAGAAGGGGGGCCCTCTCCCCCTCTCTCCCGGTGGCGCCGGAACGCTGCCGGGGCCATCATCATCACCGCAATCTACACCAACACCTCCGTCATCTTCACCAACATCTCCATCACCTTCCCCCATCTATGTACAGCGGTCCACTCTCCCGCAACCCGCTGTACCCTCTACTTGAACATGGTGCTTTATGCTTCATATTATTATCCAATGATGTGTTGCCATCCTATGATGTCTGAGTAGATTTTCGTTGTCCTACCGGTAATTGGTGAATTGCTATGATTGGTTTAATTTTCTTGTGGTTATGTTGCTGTCCTTTGGTACCCATCTTATGAGCGCACGCGTGGATCACACCATAGGGTTAGTTGTATGTTGATAGGACTATGTATTGGAGGGCAAGAGTGACAGAAGCTTCAACCTAGCATAGAAATTGATGCATACGGGATTGAAGGGGGACCAATATATCTTAATGCTATGGTTGGGTTTTACCTTAATGAACATTAGTAGTTGCGGATGCTTGCTAATAGTTCCAATCATAAGTGCATAGAATTCCAAGTCAGGGATGACATGCTAGCAGTGGCCTCTCCCATATAAAACTTGCTATCGGTCTAGTAAAGTAGTCAATTGCTTAGGGACAATTTCGCAACTCCTACCACCACTTTTCCACACTCGCTATACTAACTTTATTGCTTCTTTATCTAAACAGCCCCTACTTTTTATTTACACGCTCTTTATTATCTTGCAAACCTATCCAAAAACACCTACAAAGTACTTCTAGTTTCATACTTGTTCTAGGTAAAGCGAACGTTAAGCGTGTGTAGAGTTGTATCGGTGGTCGATAGAACTTGAGGGAATATTTGTTCTACCTTTAGCTCCTCGTTGGTCGACACTCTTACTTATCGAAAGAGGCTACAATTGATCCCCTATACTTGTGGGTTATCAGGTACTCCCTCTGAAGATGTGCATATGAGGAATTTGCTTTGGATTGGAAATGCACATGGTGGGTTGAAATTGTGGAGATCTCCCCCTATATCTTGGAATCCAATCACGCATGATCATAAAGATATTTGAAAAATATGAATGCATGATGAAAATTGGTGTCTGAAGAAATTGTGCATGCATGAGCAGATATATTTAAGATTGAAGCATGCGCATCAAATGAAGCAAAAAATGGCTTGGTAATGACTGTTGAAAGGCAGAAGAACTGGATACTAAGAATAAGCCATAAGGCACGCTTCTTATAAAAAAATAGATGGCCACCGTGAAGAAGCACTATCCTAGTATGTCTCTAATAACATACAGATGCTACTAATCAATATAACTAAACTATTCAGTGAGCAAAAGGAAAACATGCATGTAGCTAGAAATCAAAGAATACACATGTAGCTAGAAAGAAAGGAAGCAAACCTCGAGTAGCCGAACAGAGTTACAACAAAGCAGATGATCAATATACAACAACACATGAGACCACAGAACCTGCTAAACAAATAGAAATGATGTAGTCAGAGCAGGTAAAGAAAACTTGATGCGCCAAGGAATAAAAATATTTTACGAAGTTTGCAAGTTCAAAATTGACACCATGGCGGCGCAAAACTATAGAGTAAAAGACCATCATGCTTTACATGTATACCATGTTTCACTTTGAAATAAAGCTGGATTGCAACTAAAATATCTCTTCTTGTATTTCCTATATTCCACACACCTTAATTAAACTAGCAAGTTAGCATGTCATTATTTACAAAGAAACACCACAACAACCTAATCAACCACATCCCTTCTTTAATATTTCGTTTATTTTTTGTAGTTATAATTTTTCAACATGGCACAAGCATTATCCCTATTTAATCTCAAACTAAGATGGCATATATGCCAATACCCCCAGCCTAAAATCTAAGAAGAGCAAAAACAACATAACTCGGAAAGTTCCCTTGGTTATTCTAAGTTTTCGTCGAACTGGCAAAATCATTTGTAGGCAACTCAAGTTTTACGCCACGTGCAAGAACTGAACTTCCTCAGCGACCTCACAAATGTAGGACAAGTCAGGCAAGAAACAATATATTGAGGATGAAAAAATGCTTATCGATACATGTGGTGAGAAACCAATCATATACCTTCAGATTCAATGATGCAATTATCCTAGAAATATCTTAAGCTTGGAGGGCCCTTGAACGAAAAACACCAAGTCTGCATATCAATCAACAACACAAGAGACAGTTTGCTAGCAAATCCAACAGTAAACAAAAAACACGCCACTAATTCTTAACATCATTAACTTGTAAGATTTGTACACGCAAAACCATGTTAGTGATTCTTACACCAAATCAGTATACCACCGCCATAGTACTACATTGTCTAATTACTTTATGACTGAAGAAAATCATTGCAGCCCCCTTCTGCCACTTTGCGGATGCGATGGCGTGTTCCCTCCACTTCAGATCAGGAACCTGAGGGAGGAAGAACGGACGGCGGACGATGGTTATTTCCACTCTTGTTTCAATGTGACCAAGAAGCAAATGCATTCCACTTTCAGAAAACCAAAGTGTATATACCTAAAAGATCAGTGTTATAAAAATGTGAGTTACACTGACCGCTTCCATGATCAATAATAAAATAAGAGACTTAGGAAAGGGGCTAGCCTACACAAACATCCTAGAAAGAGAATGCAAAACTTGTAGAGTGGAGGGAGAGCTCACGTGGAAGACCCAACAATCTGTAGGTGGCCAAGCCAGATGTGATAGGAAGCATAGAGGATCCAAAGAAAGCATACAACTCAGCAGGCAATAGATTTGCATCTTATCGCCATTCTTTTCACCCTGATTCCTCCCCTGCAATCCATGGCCATGGCGCCATGCTCGAACCAGAGGTCCTCAATGTAGTATCTAGTATCAGCACCGCAGTAAGGCAAAGGCATGACTTTGAAACCTAATCCCAATGCAGCAAAAAATAAAATGGCACTAAGGAGAAGACATGTAAAGACGCAAAGGTTACATGAACTGGACATGCCAAAATTAACTTGCTCATCTTCGAGTTCCTCCAGCAATGCTACTTCCCCTTTTGAGGAGCTCTCTATATCAGCCACTCGCCTGCTCATCTTCATAATGCTCACCTCAGCCTGGAAATCCAGAAAATTTAATTTGAGCCAGATAAGTATTTTATCAGTAACTCTCGCTCTCTGGGACAAATGTGGAACAACTAAACTGAATATTCTACATCAGACCAGAATCTTGACTAATTAATAACTAACATCATCACTAGACCTATGAACAATCACTCTCTAGGACAAATGTAGACCAAAACTAAACAAAATATTCTACACCAGAATAGAATCCGGACTAATTAATAACGACATAAGCACTGGACCTGTGAACACTCGCTCTCTGGGACAAATGCAGACCAAACTAAATAGAATATTCTACACCAGAACAGAATCCGGACTAATTAATATCGACATAAGCAATGGACCTGTGAACACTCGCTCTCTGCGACAAATACAACCAAACTAAATAGAAGAAACATAGAACTTTGTTATTACCTTCATAACAAGAAGCATGACTAGAATCACAACCCATAAGAAGCCATAAAACCTGGAAATTGCACCAGTTAGAAAGACTGCATAGACATGGCACATGTGCAAATATTTGTCCAAATACACAATAAGAAAGGGATATTACCAGCACACGTTGGTTATACTGCTTGGTTATGTTCAAATGGAACACAAAATCGTATTGGTAGATGAAGAAACGCAATGCAAGATCTTTCAGTCCTCTCTTTTTCATCCCTCTATCTGAATCAATGTCCTCTCTTTTTCATCCCTCTCTCTAAATCCAGATCCAAGGCAATGATATTCTAGGCAGTGATCCAGCTTCCAGTCCCCTCCTTTTCATCCCTCTCTCTCTCTCTCTCTCAAACAGACATGACACATTGCAGCAAACATAACACATCAACTACTGTAATTGAAAACTAAACCCGCGACTCTCTGTTATCCAATTTCAGTAAACATAAACTCTGTACCTAGCAGCAAGGATCTTATAAATGCACATACACAGCATCACAAATTATAGCATCTAAATGCAAGAACAAAGGTTCAAAAGAGGGAGGAAAATCACCTTGATCTTCTTCACCCCTTCAGCTAAATTCTTCTTCTTCTCTTCATCCTCAGATCTGTACACTTCATGTTCATAAAACCCATATATTAGCAAAGTTAAACGCGTGTGATGAAGAAAGTAATAGGAAAATAGAGAGGAGCACCTCAACAAGATTTTTGTGGCAAATTCTTCAATTTCTTTCTTCAACAATATACACACCAAGAAATATGGGTTTTTGTACACGGTGACAGCCACTGGACAGGAGAGCATCGTAGAAACACCAGGCAGCGGCTCTGATGGACCATCGCCTAATCTTCCATTGTCTCACCACAACCTACGGTGCTGCCGATAGGGGGAGAAAAGAAGTCGATGGTAAACAACTAGTGCTCAAATTTGTAACCTCAAAGGAAAAACGAGAGAGAGAGAGAGAGGGAGGGAGAGAGGGGGGAGGGGGGGAGAGAGAGAGATCACCTGCGCACTTGGAGGCCATGAAGACGCCGACACGCTAGGGTGCGAGCTCATGCACCAGCTGCAGCTGCCACGCCCACCCGCTGAGGCCGTCGTCCACTGCACCACAACATGAGCCGCCCATGGCACTAGGGTTTGTCACGGCCGGGTCGCGAAGGACGGTGTTGAGTGCAGCTGTCGGTGTGTCACCTCGGCATGCCGACAAGGCCGACATCGAGGGCCTGGTGAGACTGGAGGCGAGTGCGCAAGCCGCAGGGACATAGGAGGAGGAGGAGGCAGGGAGTGCGGCGGCGGACGAGTGAGGGAGGAGGGTGTGGCCGTTGTGGATTGGGGTAGGGTTCGTGCGGTTGTGCCCAGTGGGCTCTCCGCAAGGAACAATCAATCGCATCCTTCCACCCCGCACCCAGCCAAGACACAGCGACCCCACCAATGAATTGGCCCACAGGTCATACACATGTTAAAAAACAAATAAGATAAAACATACAGTGAAGATCTAACGGCCCAAGAAAAACAAGGCGGGAAATTTAGTGCCATCAAACGGCCAGGAATGGCCCGATCGGGGGAGCACCGTGGGAGCGGGTCGGCCAGCCTCCTTATTGGTTTAGATGATGTGTAGCTATGATTACAAGTAAGTAAAGAGGAGGGTTTAATTGTAAGAAAAAGAGAGAAGTATTTAGCTTTGTCCCTTTTCTTCCCCTCTGCTGTGCTTGTCTCGCCTCCCTGTTCCCCGCCTTCTCTCTCTGCGGCAGCAATAAAAATAAATAAATCTCGCGCAGGTGCTGGGAGGAGGACGACGCACGCACCGTCACAAGCAGCTCAATCTCTTTCTCCTTTTCTTTTCTCTGCCTCCTCCCTTATCCCCACGCCCAGGAAACGCGTCTCCGCAGGAGGAAGGGAAGATTTCATCTTTTTTGCCCCCAAGATGTCCTCCCCAAGCAAGCGCCGCGAGATGGACCTCATGAAGCTGTGAGGATCTTGGAAATTGTTTTTCTTTTGTGAGTACAAGCGATTGATTCCTTCCTTGGAGGCTCGGTTTTAATCTGGATTTTCTTGGGGGGCGGTTCTTGGTTGTTGCAGGATGATGAGTGACTATAAGGTGGAGATGGTGAACGATGGGATGCAAGAATTCTTCGTGGAATTCCGAGGGCCTACTGAAAGTATGATCCTTGCGCAAAATCCGGTTTCTGTCCTGTTTCTTGGGCTCATGATCGGCGTTTATGTTCCCGATTTCTGATCTAGATGTAGTGCAAAGCAACTCTGGCGGAAATTGTGAACCCCCTGTTGATCGTATGACATTCGTTATCATTTACAAGTGGTTTAGCTCAAGATTTAGGTTACGTTTGCAGATGAATTGCTCGCTTGTTCATTTGCCCTGGAGCATCTTCGCGATTTGGTGAATTTAAGTACAGTATATCTTTTCTGTTGTATGGGAAGAGCGGCTATATTTCTAATCAATTGTGGATGTGTTCTAAATTTGATAGGTATTTATCAAGGTGGTGTCTGGAAGGTTAGAGTAGAACTGCCTGATGCATATCCTTACAAATCTCCGTCAATTGGGTTCATTAATAAGATTTATCACCCAAATGTGGATGAAATGTGAGCATTTTTACCATCAAATTCTTTTGGTTAGCATAAGCAACAAAATTCGCACTGGTCTGACCTAATTTTTGTTTGCCTGCAAAATGTAGGTCTGGTTCCGTATGTTTAGATGTTATCAACCAGACATGGAGCCCAATGTTTGGTGAGCACTTGCTGCTCACAATTTGTACGAGCACTCCCTGATTATAGTTTCTGTATCTTATCTTATTTTTATTTGTGAGTGTTGTAGATCTAGTAAATGTGTTCGAAGTCTTCCTTCCACAACTTCTGTTGTACCCAAATCCGTCTGATCCATTAAATGGAGAGGCTGCTGCACTTATGATGCGAGATCGCCCTGCTTATGAACAAAAAGTGAAAGGTGATTTGGTTCAACATTATCCACTAATTGTTCTTGATATCGACTCTAGAGTCTCGTTATTTAATTCTTGCTCACAGCATTTCGCTACTGATCTATGCCTTTCGTATGCATGCAACCTTGCAAGATTGCAGACACATTTTAGTTATTTTGTTGTCTTTGTTGATATGGCATGCAATGTAAGGCAGCCAACTATGAGTATATTGATCGTACAGTCTTCCTTGGTACGCTTGTTCTGTTATGTTGTGTAAACAAAAACATACGAACAAGCCTTTGGTTTAACTGTTATAAAATATCAATACAACTGAGCACACTCCATCCTAGCTGTTCTATTTTGTGGCTAAAATGCTTGGGCATAGTTCTTAAACTCATTTTTCAGCTGTATCAACAACCATACTGTAACACCGTAACTTGTGTCTTCTACAACTCTGTTATTGAGGGAATCGCCAGTTTGCCACTTTAGAGCTTTTATTTTTCTAGTCCTTTCCTGGTTGATGTTGAGGCATTTCCCCTTGTCTTAGATGGATCTTGTCAGATCTGATTCTTTGCTGTTTTGTGAACATGTTAAGGATCTAATTGGATTGGTTAGTTCTTTCATCCTAGGGCTGCCAATACTGATGTTCTTCCAGTTGCTAACCTAGTCACATACACACAAAATGAAGTTAATTGAATAATTACTAGTAAGTAGTAACACATGCTAATTTTCCACCCCCCCCCCCCCCCCTCCCTTTTTGCGAGGGCCAAAACCCCATTACAAGATGGCTCATGCTGTGAATTTTAGTCAAAGGATGCTCGAATCTTATTTGCCATCCTCAATATTATACACACCTTTAGTTATTTGTTTGTCATGTGCCATAGTTTGAAGTTTGAACTAATTTTGTAGTACCTCCATCCAAAAATTCTTGTCTTAGATTTGTCTAGATACGGATGTATCTAACACTAAAGCGTGACTAGATACATCCGTATTGAGACAAATCTAAGACAAGAATTTTGGGACGGAGGGAGTAGTTGCTAAGGAATTTGAACATAAACTGAGATGCAATGTTGTACAAGGTGGCCTAGGCTACCATCCATGTAGGCACTTGGCAACCCCTTGCTGCGTTGATATTGCCATAGTCGGCAGGCTATGCACTAGAGTCACCTAGGAGGCGAGTAAACATTCATGTACTTGTGTAGTTGCATCAACATAATTAAAATTGTTTGATGCGAAGAATGTTGAGATAGTCAAAAATGTATTATGAATGTTTGCTCTTGTGGAATTTAAGGTATCCCTCAACTCTAGGTGTCAAACTTATGATATTTTATTTTACAACAACTTTGTGTTGAAATTTGCACTGTTGTCTGCTGGGCATTTCGCCTAGACGGGGTAGGAACCCTCCTGCTTCTGTCCTAGGAGAGTTAGGTACTCTTCTGCTTCCCTCCTAGTGCTTTTCTGTGCACTGCAAAAAGGGCAGGTGGAAGTATGATTACTCACCTAAACTAATCATATCAGCTACTTGCTACTTAAACCAATGATGATTCATGAAATTTCTGATTGATTGGTGGTGAAACAAAGCTGCCTGTCAAACCGGGACTATGTGCATGCGTAGAGGGGATGATTTTCTCTTCCTAGTACTTCTATTTTTTTTTCAGTCTTTGTTTTTGACCGGGTTTTCAATGTCCTGGAGAAGTATTAGATTATATACATTTTTTTGGCATATCTTTTAAAGTAGGGATGTGCCAATATGGGATACTGACAACATTTTCTTACTCTTGCCTTTTTATTCCATTTCAATATGCATATTCTAGCAGTACTTCTTTTGGTTGCTCAAATACACATGTGCACTGTTGTGTTTCCCGATCTATTATTTAGTTGCTTTCTCTTGTTTATGCAGAATTTTGTGAAAAATATGCGAAACCAGAGGATGCTGGCATAACCCCAGAAGACAAGTCCAGTGATGAAGAGGAGCTTAGCGAAGACGAAGATGACTCCGGCGATGAGGATATAGTGGGCAAACCAGATCCTTAGTCACTACCACAACCCGTTGTATACAATGTTGGTTGCAAAATTTGCAATCAAATTGATCCAGAAAATCTGGGAAAGAGAACTTTGTATGTCATGTAAATAAGTGTACTTGTATCTTATCCAATGTTGTTTTCTTCAGTTGACCAATTGAATTTGCAGCATTGCATACATTCGCGCCTGTCCGTTTTTGTAGATCTGTGATCTGGTTCGTAGAATAAACAATTCTCGCTTAAGGTCATGCTGTGGGCTTTCAAGGGTGATTTGCTTCTGTTTCCTTATTTATTATTTTACCTCCCAAATTCCAGTACTTGTGTTTTTGGCTACATTTAGCTGATGAAGTTCTGGAGCTGTCTGTTTCAAGTTGAAGTCCCATTGTCAGCAAATTTGGTTGCCAAATTCGCAGACTGAAACTGGGGGCTGGGTGCAAATTTGACTAGGTTTTGCTCACGTTGGCTTTTGAACTTCTGCGGAAGATTGGTGGTGAGAGAAAATGTCTTTGTTACTCTTTGTAGAGCATGTTCACCTCGTTTGGAGGCACAAGTTCTCGGGAATTATGGAAAAATATCACCAGCGTAGCATGAAGACCTGTAAAATCCATCTGATCCTGCACACAGAAACAACTTTGGGTGCATACAACACAACTTTTAAATTCTCAAATGGGCATGCATTTGCATGAAAAGTTACACATTCACATCTTGTAGCATATGCTATATCAATGTCTTTATTTCTCATAAACTGATGGAACAGACTATGCAGCGAGTGTTCCCTACTACATAGTCTTCCCCCATGGTGCCAATTCATCCTTGAATCGTAACTAGCACACAGTAATAATTGAATACCAAGAATACATACATTATTTTATTACAAACTGATGAATTCAGTTACATATTTGTACAATTTGCACAGCTCGAAGCTGCACAAAATGCAACGCAAAACATGAATAAAATAAACTCTAGGGTTTCCACAAACGTGATGAAGCATACATGAATAGCTAGGACTTATCCCTTTAGAATGTCAAAACATACATATGGTTGTAAGATATGTTAAAGTATCTAGGCATATCTCTGTATTTGGTAGCATATGATTTGTAATCATCTTCTGTCTTATCTCTAGGAGAGACTTCTTGTCCTCCAAGCCATGTACTCTATATAAACCGCCCAAAAGGCTCAATACAACATACATTATATTCCGACAATCCTTCTCTCTCTATCATTGTACAAGTTACACAAGCAGTCTGTCGTCATGCTCATCCACAACCTAAGGATGTGACTAACGACCTGCACCCAGTGAAATTACCCCTTCACATGATATGGAACACAAGCATAGTAAATTCGTCTAACATCAATGGTAGTCAAAGCTGGATTATCGGAAGGAGCATTCTGAACAACCACCCATTACCGTGGGTACAACCAATCAATTTGTTTTACACTCTACACATGTTCACTTACCCACACGACGTCTCTCGTCTTGTTGTCGTGAAGCGCTATTGATACCTACCTAATCGGGGTATCGACACTAGGATCATATGAAAGGACGTCTCCCAGCATAGCATTACGTACAACACGAAAACAGTAAATACTAGATGATTACTTAATGCCACATTCTAATATTTCGTACTAGATCATATCTCAACCTAGAACCGGATGAATCACTCAAACATAGATGAATAAGAACAATGCTACAAAGATGAATGATTCATTAAGTTCATCACCATGTTTAAATCTTACTAATGCAGTAGCAATGGAGGAACACGAACATGGCGATGGTGGACGACACACACAGCCTAGGCACGACACCTGGTGACGGTGGTGGCGTCTCTTACTCCTCCTTTTTGTGTGGATTGTGGTGGAGTAGGCGTTGGCGATGAATCTTGATTGAAAGGCCTCGAAAGCCGTCTTAATAGTTATGCAATTCATTCATTACAATTATATCCCTGTATTATATTATGCTTTACATGAACAAATTCTCCTTGATCACTAATCATATCAATCAAGAGCTGCCGGGTCATAAACGCAATGGCATACTAGATTATACTACATCAAGTTAAACATTGTGTTGACCTTGGCAACAGACAAATCTGCCAGGTCTCATTATGCCGGCTTATATGCTAATCAAGTTTCAACAAAATCCTGGTTATCATTTAAAACCCCGGCTCATTTATGAAGGAAGGGGAATACTACAAGTATCATGATACTTAGCGGGTCGTCAATCAAAGCACTGACCCAGTTTCCTTCAAAAGACGATATCCTCAAAATATCAAGTGCACGATGGCACCGCAGATAAGCAAGTGTTTTCACTACTCCTATTACAAGCCTCAATTGGGCCACTCATAAGCAAGTTTTAATCAAGAAGGCTACTCGTTTAAGCCGGCCCCTGAGCTCTCCGGGTTGACATCTTTTTGTTGGCCTTCCGTGCTCGATGCTTCCGGGTCCAACCGGTGCCGACTCAGGCTACCCGGTCTGGAGATCCTTTGGTGTCCACTGAATAGTTGACAAAGCCTGGAAAGTTGAGTCTCCAGTGATGATAACAGACAGGTCGACGTCAGGGGCAAAAGTTTGCTTACGGCGTGGAGGAGTCAGCACAAATGGCTTGAATTCAGGCGGGTTGATGCACTTGTTCTCCTCCGTGTAGTCGGCTTGGTACTTTGTCAAATCAAGCTCTTCAGACAGTTGAGTGGCCGCCATTCGGGTTTCTTTCACATAGTGCACAAAATCCTCCTGGGAAAATTCAGCGCCGTCAACCTTAAACTGTGGAAACCAGCCCACCATCTCAGTCGGCTCCATCTCAAGAAGAAAGGCCTTCACTCGAGCAAGAGCTAAGCCGGTCCTGGCATGAGCCGCCGATTTCTTCAACTACTGGATCTATTGTGGGACTTGACAAATTATTGAGCATATCTTTGATCCGTGGAGGGGGTGTTGTGGCGTTTTTCACTGCCATAGTGCCATTATTGCATAAGCTCATCATGTATATAATTGCTCCAGATAGGTATATACTGCCTTCAACTTCACCAAAGGTAGTTGGACAACATTTTCATTTCTCCTACCTGCACAGAGAAGAATATCAATAAGCCGGCCGACACTCAACCCGGATTTTGACTACGGTAATATTACCACTTACCAAAGATGGCCACAGTCATGTTGGCCCCGCCTCCTTGCAACGCCTCTCTTCTTCCTCCTCTCTCAACTCTCTTGTGGTTTTTTTCAAGAACACATACACACAGACGCACAATGGTGGAACTCAGGAACACACACACGCATGTACCAAGAAAGAACACAAACAGGCTTTGCCATAGGCTCTCTTCCTTGGCTATCACAATGGCTACATTTTTGCTTGTGCCAACACGGCTGCCTTTTCTCATTCATCTGATCACCTTATAAATAACCAGTACAAACAACTCATGCACGCACTAACCCGGCCACTAACAGCACGTAGCCACGCACACATTGGCCAGCCGCCACACTCGGCGCTGCTAACCCCACTAACTAATTCCTACATGCATGCACGTCCAGCCATCCACTCAACTGCAACGACCTGGCCCAGCATGCATCTGACTTGGCTGGCATGCAAACGCATGGCTAGCTAACAAACTCGGTCATGGACTTGCGCCACGCATACACGCACCCACGCGCGCACCTAATGTGGTTTACTCCAACATACTCCGCCTAAACCATGATCTCGCCGTCGTTGGAGTTATTGCAGCTCTTGTCATTGTCGTCGTCACGGCCGTGACCCAGCCCGCGGACCTGACCCGGCGCATCGACACCGGTTGCACCGCCACGAACCCGACCTGGCGCACTGACGCCGGTCGCACCGTGCTCCGTCACGACCCCGGCGACATACGCCGAGCTTCTTCTTCGCCGGCGACACACGCCCGACGTCCCTCGGCGCCCCGCATGTCCCGCGCGCACCCGACGCGGCCGACGAGCCCAACCGCATTACTGCGTTCCGCACGTCCCGCGCGCACCCGACGAGCCCGACCACACCACACGCCATGGACAAACCGCGCGCCGCCTCCGCGTCCGCCATGGCAGCCGCCAGCAACAAACGCCGGAAGGATGTAGCCGAACTCGAGCACGGACTCGAGCACAACGGCGACATACGCCTCCTCCCAACATCAACCGCACGCTCGTACGCGCGCCCGCGGTCCCGACGCGTCCAGTGCGCACCCATAACACGCACCGGCCGCGCCCGGCTCGCCGCCACGGCTTATTGCCCTGCACCGCTGCGGCCTCAACCGCAGCGCAGCACCTCCATGCCGCCATGCCGCTGTGTGTCGTTGAAGCCGCCACCACGTAGGTCCTCTGCGGCCTCCTCACTGTGCCGCCGCAGTCACCGCGGCCTCCTCACCGCGCCGCGCACCTCCATAGACCGACACACGGCCCGGAGCTTCACCGCGCAGCCGCCGGCGAACGCCGCCACCGCCGGCACGCCTCCGGCAAGGGGACGACACCCAAGATAAACCAGATCATGATACCAATTGTTGGCGCCACCTCCTTGCAGCGCCTCTCTTCTTCCTCCTCTCTCAACTCTCTTGTGGTTTTTTTTCAAGAACACACACACACAAACGCACAATGGTGGAACTCAGGAACACACACACGCATGTACCAAGGAAGAACACAAACAGGCTTTGCCATAGGCTCTCTTCCTTGGCTATCACAATGGCTACATTTTTGCTTGTGCCAACACGGCTGCCTTTTCTCATTCATCTGATCACCTTATAAATAACCAGTACAAGCAACTCACGCACGCACTAACCCGGCCGCTATGCCCGGCCACTAACAGCACGCAGCCACGCACACATTGGCCAGCCGCCACATTCGGCGCTGCTAACCCCACTAACTAATTCCTACATGCATGCACGTCCAGCCATCCACTCAACTGCAACGACCCGGCCCAGCACGCATCTGACTTGGCTGGCATGCAAACGCATGGCTAGCTAACAAACTCGGTCATGGACTTGCGCCACGCACGCACGCACCCACGCGCGCACCTAACGTGGTTTACTCCAACAAGTCATATTGGTTATATGGCGCTTCAGAGTACTTAGCTCTTGAGTCACCGGCTCAAGCTTGCCTTCTGCCTCCTCTGCATGTTCCAGAAGCGCTGTTTTCTCTTCTTCGAAGGCGGCTTTCATGTTTTGCAAGTTATCCTTAGCAAGAGAAACAGATTCCTGCATATATGAGGAGGACGATTCTGCTTTCTCACGAACTTTTTGCTCTGTTTTTGCTCTGTTTCTATAAGCCGATAACTTTTGACTCGGCCAAATCCTGCATACCCTGTCAAAACAGATGCAATCTTAGTTCAAATTTTCTACATTCCAGAGCCGGCGAGGTCGCACGACCCGGCACTTGGGGCTACAGCTCAGATCTTTTATAAGTATTTTTCATGAGAAGTCTCATGAAGCTGCAGGCAGTCCCCATGACACTTGAGGCTAATGCAAGTCACTTTTTCAAAACAATAAGGTGAAGACCCGGTTATCTCATGGAGATGAGCCGGCCCTTGGAGGTTACATGTCGCTTTTCTCAACATTTTGACTAAAGGGTCTCTTGGAGAACCGGCTCGTCATTTTCATAACGACCCAGTCCTTGGGGGCTACGGTCCACTATCAATTTGTCTATCATTTCTTAAGTCCCAGCCTAGTACTGTTTACTGAGCCGGCCCTTGGGGGCTACGGTTTGCCCACAAGTTCAATAACAAGTCTTAAGCATATTCATATCTTCTTACGCCTAAGACTTGGGGGCTACATAAGTATATACGACAACGGAAAGGGGGAATTTTTCATACCTCATATTTTCTCTTGAGCACATTGATCATGCTCGCTTACATATTCCGGCTCTCAGACAGCCGGGTCAAATATCCCTGATGAAGTTCATCTACGTTAAGCTCTTCAAAATTTGGGAGATCTAGCTTTGCCTTTCCTTTCTCCAAAGTGGCCGGCTCAGCCTTGGTCACAATTTTGGCTAAGACATTTGAAGTTTCTGGAGCAATATGCATTTCTTCAGTAATCATTATTTCTGAATTATCCATCCTGGATGAAGGAAGGGTATTTTCTACCTCTTGCATGGGGCTGGAGGCACGAGCAGGACTTGGCGGGTTGTCATTCTGAGACGGGTCATCCATACTGACCGGCTCATCTGTGTAGTCCAGCTCATCAACCTTCGCTGGATATTCGATATTCACCGGCTCATTCTCATGAGTCGGCTCAATCCTTTGGTCCGGGTTATCCTCGCCAGCCGGCTCATTTTGGGTGTCTGGATCGACCATTGGCAGGTTTCGAGTATCAGAACCCGCTGGGGCAGAAGATGACCCGCTAGCCTTTTTCTTCGCGAAAGCTTTGGCTCTAAAGTCATAAGAGTGACATCAATTTAAAGAAACAACTGTGACGACAAAGTAAAATACGTCACAGAAATACTACCCGCGCTTAATTGTGAGAGCCGGAAGCTGGGACGCGCTTGATTCTCCAGAAGAGGGCGACGTGTCCTGATAATTTGAATCAGAAGGATTAAGCGGTTGTCTAATTAGAGCGGCTCTTGGGCGAGATCGAGTTGGGCTATGAGGCACCTCAGTTCGTCGCCTTTGAGCGACCGACTCATGAGATTAGCCGGTAGGCAACTCCCTAGAGTCGCTCCGGGTCTTGTGTCTCGATGAGCCGGCTCGCTGGGTTTTCTTCAAAAGAAATTACGGATCTAAGTGAGCGCCTGGATACGGAAATGTACCTTTCTGATAGCTTGTCTCGTTTTCTTCGGGATAAATGTTTCCGAGTTGGATGAAATTGAAATTACCTCAACGTTGCCGACTCGACTGGTCTCTGTATTATCCCGAGAAGAGGGAGCGCCAGCAAGTTCAATAAAAAGAGGGCCAAGTGACCCGAGCTCTACCTCAGACCCGTCTTCAGTAGCCACCTCATCGGCATCAATCGGCTCGTTTGCTTGCTCATCTTGAGGAGGAGCAGGGTTTCAAGGCTTGATTTTCCAAAAGTCGGAGTTTGCCTGTACACATGATGAGCTGGTAAGTAAGTACAAAAGAGCAAACAAGTCATGAACAAAATGGGTAAGCAAGTCCAGATATACTTACTGGAGGCATTGGGTTAGTCAAGCACGAAGGTGCTAGCCCGGTCAAATTGCCCTTTTCCTGGGGTCACTTAGCCGTTTCTTTGTGGCCTTGTTGATTTCATCTTTAGTCAAGTTGATTGGGCTAAAGCGTTGAGCGTCTGCGGGCTCACCGGTGTAGTTGCAAATTAAGGCACCTCTCAAGCTAAGGGGCTGAATGCGCCAGCTTATCCAACACCGGGTCAGATCGACCCCGTGAGGCCATGAGCCATCAAGGCCCTCAACTTAGAATAATAAGGCGCTATCTATTTCCTTTCTTCATCGGTTGGCCAACCTAGAAAGGCGACGGTAGCATTGAGCTGCTCTAGTCTGTATAACCCGGCAGGGTTTTTCCACCTTGTGGAGCAGTATTTCTACAGTAAAACCAGGTCTTATGCCAACCTTTGGGATGACTTTCCAACTTGGCTTCAGGGAAGGATCCTTTTTTCCTTTTCTGAATGGAGATTCCTCCGAGCTCTATGCTGGGCCCATCTTTGAATTCAGTCTGATGGTTGATATAGAAGAATTCCCGAAATAGATTAACAGTTGGCTCCGTCTAAAGGTATACTTCACAGAAAACATGGAATTGGCATAAGTTTGTGATTGAGTTGGGGCCGAGATCTTGTGGCCTGAGGTTGAAGAAATTGAGCACATCCCGGAAGAATTTTGACCCGGGCGGTCAGAAACCTCTATGCAAATGATCTGCAAATATGACAACCTCCCCCTATTGAGGTTGAGGGGGATTTTCTTCCTCAGACGTGCGCCAGCCGATCTCTGCTTGAGCCGGCAAAAGACCATGGCTCACAAGGTCATCCAACATGAGGGTTAAAACTTGAGATTTAACCTAGTCAACGGCCTTGTTGGTTTTTAGGGGCCATCCAAAGTCTCCCGAAGTTCAGCTGCAAAATGAAGGTTACAAACATGAGCCGGCGTACTATGTTCGCGTATGGTAAGTCGGTAAGTTATTCAAGTCATGAAGCAAATAAGCCGGAAATCGGTAAGTCGGCTATTGTCTAGCTTACAACTATTAGATTTAAGTAAACCATGGTAAGTATACCAAGGTGTCTACAAGCCAGTGAATCAATAAGCCGGCGTTGGTTATTCAGTGACATTTCTGGAATTTTACTAAGTATTGGGTGGCAAGATGAGCTAAGCTCGCTGTAAACGGGAATCTTGCAAAGTTTCTACGACTATGGACCTGGAAAAGGCTCTAAAAAGGAAAATAAAAGACCTAAGTGGGCACAGATGCGGGAACTAGTCTGTCAATGGGGGTCTATTATAAGCATTACAAGGATCCTAGATGGGATAGACGGTGTCGTCACAGTAATTAATGCACCTACTCGAGTTGTTTGAAGCGATTTAGATTCAAAAAAGAGGAATGGCGATGAGCGTCGATGAACTATTGACGAATTACGAAAGAGGTAATGGAGAACTTACAGATCTGAAGAGAAGCACGATGAGGCATAGACGCACTGCGGGTGTGGTCGGAGCATAGTAGATGAGCTCCGGCGACACCTGAGGCGGTGAAGAGGTCACTGCCAATGTGGCTGAAGAACTTGCGGAGACACAACACAGCTTCGTTTGCAAGGAGCAGAGGGCAGGATCAAATCAAAGGCACCAGACGACGGCTCTCCTCTCCCCCCTCTCTCCCTCCCCCTCCCGGGCGGCGGCAGCGTCGGGCTCGTCCCCCCGACTCCGGCATCCCCGTGCTGCCCCCTCGCGGCCTCCTCCTCAGTCCCCACCCCGCCGTCCACTCCTCGTTCTATTCTTCGTGCTCCTGCCCCCGCCAACAAGTTCTCGGCTCTCGGATCTGAGGCCTCGGACTCCGAACCCTCCTCCCCTCCTCCTCCTTCGCCCTGCGCCTTCGTGCGTGCTACCTTTCGTCGCTGCTCCGTCGCGGTGTCGTAAATTCGCTCCCGGCGGGCGTGGCCGCTCTGCTCCCGATCCGTTGGTCATGGATGGCTGGACCCGCGTTTCGTGCAGGCGCCGTCGGGTTCCACCGCTGTCTCCTGCCCGTGGCATCCTTGGTCCTGGGCGGTGTTGTGCGCCGGCGTTGGACCTGATTTCCCTCCCCCTCCCCGACTGTCTCCTCCATCTGTGCTTCGTCCTCTGGTTCGCTGATGGCCTCGCCGGCGGCGGCCGGGTTGCCTGAAACCCTAGATCTGGTGGTGCCCTCCGTGGTGGTGCCAGACCCTGGGATTCGGGCCTCCGCGCCTCCTGGTGGGCCTGGGGCCCCCCTCCCTTTCCAGTGTGTCGGATTTCCCCCTACCTCTCGTGGTTCTTGGGCCTCGAGTGGCCTAGGCCCACCCCCTCATGCCCTCTCTAGCCCAACCCATCAGCCCCGGCCTGGTGCGGTCGGGGTATATATGGGTGCGGAGGGGCTCGCTCCCCCCATTTCTAGGGTTCCCAGCCTCTCTCTGACCTACGTCGTCACCGCTTCCCCATCCGTGTTTTCTCTAGATCTACTCCTCCTCCGCCCCTCTCCCTATCGTTTGTGTCGGTCGTCTCGATGGACCGCTCACGCGGCTCCTGCAGCGAGGCCTTGTCCGGCCAAAAGCGGTGGCGGGATGGCTCTGTTGAGGGGGAGGTAGATCTGGAGTACGAAGCTGCCCTTCATTTCAAGCTCCAGGCGGATCGAGCTCGGGTGGAGGGGGCCGCGGTGGAGCCTGGCGGTCCTCCTTCCTTTGGATCTGGCTCGGTTGCGGCTGGTCCCTCTGCTCCCCTTGGTGGTTCTTCGTCGCGTCCTCCGGACCCCTGGGAGGTGGCGGCCGCGGCGAGTAAGGTTGGCTCTACTGGCCTGTCCTCGCGGCCCCCTCCTCCTCGCAGTGCTGCGGCCTCGACGCGGGCTCCGGCCCGGGCCTCGGCGGCCCCTGGTGGTGGTCCTGGTCATTTCGTGCCCCGCGGCTCCTCTGGGGCACCGGGTCGCCGCCCCTCCTCCGGCGGCCTGGGCCCTGCCTCTGCCTCTGGTCCTGTGGTGATGGTATTCTTCCTCCGCCTCCCCCCGCTCCAGCGCGCGCCCCTCCTCCTTCCCAAGTGGCCAACCCCACCCTAACTTGCTTCGCCTGCCACCGCCCTGGTCACTTTCAGTCTCGCTGTCAAACCCCCCTTCTGTCTCATTTGCAGAGAAGACGGCCACCTTACGGTCGACTATCAAAACCGCCTCAAACCCCCTGCTTTCGTGCATTACGGCCTCGGCCTCCCTGGATGTGCTTTCTTCGCACTCGATCGCGAGGTTCCTCAAGTGGTTCCCAGTCCTGCTCTTTCTAACGCCGGCATCATTACTGTCAAGGACAAGAAAATCTCCCCCCAGGTTCTCCTCGATGAACTCCAATTATGGGATGATGGTGGATGGGATTGGCAGATCCGCCAACTTTCTGAGTCTAAGTTCGCTGCCATTTTCCCCTCCAAAGAAAGCTTGCGAATGATATCTTCGTGTTCCAGTTTTACCCTTCCCCTCAACCAACTTGTCGTTTCTGTCAAGGCCGCCTCCAATGGATCTAAAGCTATCTCTTCGCTGTCTGATGTTTGGGTCTTAGTAGATGATGTCCCACCTACGCTTCGCTCTTCTGCCTTTCTTATGGCATTCGGTGTTCTTATTGGCAAACCAATTGAGGTCGATCTGGAGTCTCTGCTTGTCCTGGGCCCTGTGCGGCTGCGGGTCTAGTGCGTTGATCCTCATTGCATTCGCGGCTCCGTTGACGTCTTCCCTTCTGCTGGTGGCTTCCGTCTTAGGGTTCGGGCCGAGGGCGATGCTGCTCCGCTGTCGCCCCCGTCCCCACCCCCTCGGCCGGCCTCGGGCAATGATGACAAAGATGACAAGGATGGGGATGGCCTTCCGGATGACTCGAATCCTGGTGCTGAGCATCGTTTTACTCAGTCGGAGTGGGATGGGCTAACTTCTGAAGATCGTGATTTGCTCAAGGAGAAGGCTACGGTGGGTGGTGGGAACAAGGAAGCGGTGGACGGCGCCGGTGGGGGGTTGCTGCCTCTGATGGAGCGAGGGGTACCCCTTTCTCTGGTGTGTGCTCCAACCTTCCAGCCCGCTGATGACCCACAAGTATAGGGGATCTATCGTAGTCCTTTCGACAAGTAAGAGTGTCGAACCCAACGAGGAGCAGAAGGAAATGATAAGCGATTTTCAGCAAGGTGTTCTCTGCAAGCACTGAAATTATAGGTAACAGATAGTTTTGTGATAGGATAATTGGTAACGAGCAACAAGTAACAAAAGTAAAATAAAGTGCAGCAAGGTGTCCCAATCCTTTTTGTAGCAAAGGACAAGCCTGGACAAACTCTTATATAGAGAAAAGCGCTCCCGAGGACACATGGGAATTATCGTCAAGCTAGTTTTCATCACGTTCATATGATTCGCGTTCGGTACTTTGATAATTTGATATGTGGGTGGACCGGTGCTTGGGTGCTGCCCTTACTTGGACAAGCATCCCACTTATGATTAACCCCTATTGCAAGCATCCGCAACTACAAAAGAAGTATTAAGGTAAACCTAACAATAGCATGAAACATGTGGATCCAAATCAGCCCCTTACGAAGCAACGCATAAACTAGGGTTTAAGCTTCTGTCACTCTAGCAGCCCATCATCTACTTATTACTTCCCAATGCCTTCCTCTAGGCCCAAATAATGGTGAAGTGTCATGTAGTCGACGTTCACATAACACCACTAGAGGAGAGACAACATACATCTCATCAAAATATCGAACGAATACCAAATTCACATGACTACTAATAGCAAGACTTCTCCCATGTCCTCAGGAACAAACGTAACTACTCACAAAGCATATTCATGTTCATAATCAGAGGGGTATTAATATGCATAAAGGATCTGAACATATGATCTTCCACCAAATAAACCAACTAGCATCAACTACAAGGAGTAATCAACACTACTAGCAACCTACATGTACCAATCCCAGACTTAGAGACAAGAATTGGATACAAGAGATGAACTAGGGTTTGAGAGAGATGGTGCTGGTGAAGATGTTGATGGATATTGACCTCTCCCGATGAGAGGAGCGTTGGTGATGATGATGGCGATGATTTCCCCCTCCCGGAGGGAAGTGTCCCCGGCAGAACAGCTCTGCCGGAGCCCTAGATTGGTTCCGCCAAGGTTCCGCCTCGTGGCGGCGGAGTCTCGTCCCGAAAGCTTGCTTATGATTTTTCTTCGGACGAAAGACTTCATATAGCAGAAGATGGCCACCAGAGGGCCAACAGGGGGCCCACGAGGCAGGGGGCACGCCCCCACCCTCGTGGATAGGTGGAGGCCCCCCTGACGTATTTCTTCCGCTCAGTATTTTTATTATTTCCAAAAATAACTTTCGTGGAGTTTCAGGACTTTTGGAGTTGTGCAGAATAGGTCTCTAATATTTGCTCCTTTTCCAGCCCAGAATTCCAGCTGCCGGCATTCTCCCTCCTTATGTAAACCTTGTAAAATAAGAGAGAATATGCATAAGTATTGTGACATAATGTGTAATAATAGCCCATAATGCAATAAATATCGATATAAAAGCATGATGCAAAATGGACGTATCAACTCCCCCAAGCTTAGACCTCGCTTGTCCTCAAGCGAAAGCCGATAACGATAAATATGTCCACATGTTTAGAGGTTGAGGTGTCGATAAAATAAAATACGGACATGAGGGCATCATGATCATACTTATAACAGCAACATATATGGATATTGTCATATGATTTCTTATGCTCAAGTAATAATCTATTCAATCAGAAACTTTAATGAGAACCAACAAACTATAATCTCAGTCATTGAAGCAATTGCAATTTATCATAACATCAGAAAGAGTCTATGTCAGAGCTTTCTAGCAAGTCCACATACTCAACTATCATTTATTCTTTCATTATTGCTAACACTCACGCAATACTTGTGGTTACAGAGTTTTAGTCGGACACAGAGAAAGATAGGGGCTTATAGTTTCGCCTCCCAAACTTTTACCTCAAGGGTAATGTCAACAATAATAATTCATGCTAACCCATATCCAATTAGATATATCTATCAGGATCTTTTCAACATCCTGTGCTTGCCAAAGGATAAAATGTAAAAAGGAAAGGTGAAGGTCACCATGACTCTTGCATAAGGTAGAAGGTAATAATAAAAGATAGGCCCTTCGTAGAGGGAAGCAGAGGTTGCCATGCGCTTTCAGGTTTGGATGCACAAAATCTTAATGCGAAAGAACGTCACTTTATATTCCCACTTGTGATATGAACCTTTATTATGCAGTCCGTCGCTTTTATTTCTTCCACATCACAAGATCGTATAAAGCTTATTTCCTCCACACCAATCAATCATACATATTTAGAGAGCAATTTTTATTGCTTGCACCGATGACAACTTACTTGAAGGATCTTACTCAATCCATAGGTAGGTATGGTGGACTCTTATGGCAAAACTGGGTTTAAGGGTATTTGGAAGCACAAGTAGTATCTCTACTTGGTGCACAGAATTTGGCTAGCATGAGGGGGAAAGGCAAGCTCAACATGTTGGATGATCCATGACAATATACTTTACCTCAGATATAAGAAAACATAACCCATTACGTTGTCTTCCTTGTCCAACATCAACTCTTTAGCATGTCATATTCTAATGAGTGCTCCCAATCATAAAAGATGTCCAAGATAGTATATTTATATGTGAAACCTCTCTTTCTTTATTACTTCCTATTAATTGCAACGATGACCAAAGCTATGTTTGTCAACTCTCAACAACTTTTAATCATGATACTCTTTCTATGTGAAGTCATTACTCTTCATAAGATCAATATGATCTCTTTTTTATTTCTTTTTATTATTTTCTTTTTCTTTCTTTTATTCACTCAAGATCATAGCTAGATAATCAAGCCCTTGACTCAACACTAATCTTTATTATATATAGCTCACAGACTCGATTACATAGAGGAATCATAAAGCAAAACTCAAAACTAGATCATACCAAAACTTTTATTCTACTAGATCAAGATACTACTAAAAGGATCGAACTAAGAAAAACGGTAAAGATAGGAGTGTGATGGTGATACGATATCGGGCCATCTCCCCCAAGCTTGGCAGTTGCCAAGGGGATTGCCCATACCCATGTGATTATATCTCCTTCTTCGGGGATGGTGATGTGATATTCTTGGCGATAATGCCCCTCAGGATACGATTCTCTTCCTCGAGCTTATTGAGTTGCTGCTTGAGATCCATTATCTCCTTACGAAGCTTCCCTGTAACGGCTAAAGCTCCTTGCACCCAAGGGTGTTGCATAGCTGTGGGAGAACAAGTGACACTATTCTTCATATTTTCATAAGAAAGAAATCTAACATTGGAAGGGATAACCGAGTTTGGAATAGCTGAGCTCTGTAGTTCCCCCATCGTGAATCCAGCCCGGAAGCGAGAAGTGACTTCTTGATCCTCCTCCATGGCATCTATCCTCATCAAATCAGCCTCCATCTCTTCCTCCATTGCTGGCCCAAAGTGGTCAGCATCGCTGTTTGTCCTTGGTCTCGATGCCGGATGAGACACCCGGCTCTCCCCGACTGACTCTTCAGAAGACATCTTGCTCTAATCTGCAGCAGCAACAACTCGAAACAAGAATAGAAGACAATTGCGTGATACGGGAGTCAAAACCTTCGGGAGATTATATAATGAATTTTTACCGACCAAAACACGTATCGTGCAAGAGAACGGAGTCCGGAGAGTGCACGAGGTGCCCACGAGGCAGGGGGGCGCGCCCAGTAGGGTAGGGCGCGCCCTCCACCCTCGTGGAGCCCTCGTGTCCTCCCCGGACTGCTTCTTATTTTTCTATTTTTCTAAATATTCCAAAACGGAGAAAAATTGCCTTTAGAACTGTTTTGGAGTCGGTTTATTTACCGTACCACATACCTATTCCTTTTTGGAGTCTGAAACGTTCCGGAAAGTGTCCCTTATGTATTCCTCCGGGGTTACGGTTTCAATAACATTGGTTTCGACATTTATAGGATTACCTGAGATATAATGTTTGATTCTTTGACCGTTCACCACCTTCGGATTTGTGCCTTCGAAGTTGTTGATTTTTATGGCACCGGAACGATAGACTCCTCGATAACGTAAGGACCTTCCCATTTAGAGAGAAGTTTTCTGGCAAAAAATCTTAAACGAGAGTTGTATAGCAATACATAATCACCTACATTAAACTCACGCTTTTGTATCCTTTTGTCATGCCATCTTTTAACTTTTTCTTTAAACAATTTAGCATTCTCATAAGCTTGGGTTCTCCATTCATCAAGTGAGCTAATGTCAAATAACCTCTTCTCACCGGAAAGTTCGAAATCGTAGTTGAGCTCTTTAATGGCCCAATAAGCCTTATGTTCTAGTTCGAGAGGTAAGTGACATGCTTTTCCATAAACCATTTTATACGGAGACATACCCATAGGATTTTTATATGCAGTTATATAGGCCCATAATGCATCATCAAGTTTCTTGGACCAATTCTTTCTAGATCTATTGACAGTCTTTTGCAAAATTAATTTGAGCTCTCTGTTGCTCAATTCTACTTGACCACTAGACTGTGGGTGATAAGGAGATGCAATTCTATGATTAACATCATATTTAGCAAGCATTTTTCGGAAAGCACCATGAATAAAATGTGAACCACCATCAGTCATTAAATATCTAGGGACTCCAAACCGCGGAAAAATAACTTCTTTAAGCATTTTAATAGAAGTGTTATGATCATCACTACTAGTTGGAATAGCTTCTACCCACTTAGTAACGTAATCAACAACAACTAAAATATGTGTGTATCCATTAGAGGCAGGAAAAGGTCCCATATAATCAAAGCCCCAAACATCAAATGGTTCAATAACAAGTGAATAATTCATAGGCATTTCTTGACGTCAACTAATATTACCAATTCTTTGACATTCATCACAAGACAAGACAAACTTACGGGCATCCTTGAAGAGAGTAGGCCAATAAAAACCGGATTGCAATACCTTATGTGCAGTTCTGTCTCCAGCGTGGTGTCCTCCATAAGCCTCGGAGTGACACTTGCGTAGGATCTGTTCCTGTTCATGCTCAGGTACACAACGTCTAATAACACCATCTACTCCTTCTTTATAAAGATGTGGGTCATCCCAAAAGTAATGTCTCAAGTCATAGAAAAACTTTTTCTTTTGCTGGTATGTGAAACTAGGTAATTTAGGAACGATGTAATTAGCATAGTCAGCATACCAAGGAGCAGTACGAGTAGTATTTATGACATTTAATTGTTCATCAGGGAAGCTATCATCAATAGGTAGTGGGTCATTAAGAACATTTTCTAACCTAGACAAGTTGTCCGCAACGGGGTTCTCAGCTCCTTTTCTATCAATAATATGCAAATCAAATTCTTATAGCAGGAGAACCCATCTAATAAGTCTAGGTTTAGCATCTTTATTTTCCATAAGATATTTAATATCAGCATGATCAGTGTGAATAGTTACTTTATAATCAACAATATAAGGTCTGAACTTATCACAAGCAAATACAACTGCTAAGAATTCTTTTTCAGTAGTAGCATAATTTCTCTGAGCATTGTCTAGAGTTTTACTAGCATATTGAATAACATTTAATTTCTTATCAACTCTTTTCCCTAGAACAGCACCTACAGCATAATCACTAGCATCACACATAATTTCAAAAGGTAAATTCCAATCAGGTAGCTGAACAATAGGTGCAGAGATCAATGCTTTCTTAAGTATTTCAAATGCTTCTACACAATCATCATCAAAGACAAATGGTATATCTTTTTGTAATAAATTAGTCAGAGGCCGAGAAATTTTTGAGAAGTCCTTAATGAACCTCCTATAAAAACTGGCGTGACCAAGGAAACTTCTTATACCTTTGATGTCCTTGGGACATGGCATCTTTTCAATAGCATCAACCTTGGCTTTATCAACTTCAATACCTCTTTCAGAAACTTTATGCCCCAAGACGATACCTTCATTAACCATAAAGTGGCACTTCTCCCAATTCAAGACAAGATTAGTTTCTTCACATCTCTGCAAAACTCGATCAAGGTTGCTCAAGCAATCAGCAAAAGAGGATCCATAAACGGAGAAATCGTCCATGAAAACCTCACAAATCTTTTCACAAAAGTCAGAGAATATAGCCATCATGCATCTTTGAAAGGTAGCATGTGCATTACATAAACCAAAAGGCATACGTCTATAAGCAAAAGTACTGAAAGGGCAAGTAAAAGTGGTCTTTGATTGATCATCGACTGACACAGGTATTTGAGAGAAACCATAATAACCATCTAGAAAGCAAAAATGTGTATGTTTGGATAATCTTTCTAGCATTTGATCGATAAAAGGTAAGGGGTAATGATCCTTTTTAGTAGCTTTATTTAATTTGCGGAAATCAATTACATCCTATAACCTGTAATAATTCTTTGCGGGATCAATTCATCTTTATTGTTAGGAATGACAGTAATACCTCCCTTCTTAGGGACACAATGGACAGGACTTACCCACTGACTATCAGCAACGGGATAAATTATACCTGCCTCAAGGAGCTTTAGTATTTCCTTTCTTACCACTTCTTTCATCTTAGGATTCAGCCGTCGTTGGTGATCACGAACTGGTTTGGCATCTTTCTCCAAATTTATTTTGTGTTGACATAGAGTGGGACTAATGCCCTTAAGATCATCAAGAGTATATCCAATAGCAGCACGGTGCTTCTTCAGAGTTTTCAATAATCTCTCTTCTTCATGCTCTGAGAGGTTAGCACTAATAATAACATGATATATCTTCTTTTCATCAAGATAAGCATATTTAAGAGTATTAGGTAGCGGTTTAAGCCCAAACACGGGATCACCCTTGGGTGGAGGAGGATCCCCTAGGATTTCAACAGGAAAATTGTGTTTCAGGATAGGTTCCTGTTTAAAGAATACTTCATCTATTTCCCTTCTTTCATTCATAAACATATCATTTTCATGGTCTAGCAAATATTGTTCTAAAGGATCACTAGGAGGTACGGCAATAGAAGCAAGACCAATAATTTCATCCTTACTAGGCAATTCCTCTTCACGGTGTTGTCTACTAAATTTAGAGAAATTAAACTCATGAGACATATCACCCAAGCCAATAGTAACAACATCCTTTTCGCAGTCTATCTTAGCATTAACAGTGTTCAAGAAGGGTCTACCAAATATAATGGGACAAAAGCTATCTTGTGGGGAACCAAGAACAAGAAAATCAGCAGGATATTTAGTTTTCCCACACAAGACTTCAACATCTCTAACAATTCCAATGGGTGATATGGTATCTCTATTGGCAAGCTTGATGGTAACATCAATATCTTCTATTTCAGCAGGTGCAATATCATGCATAATTTCTTTGTATAAGTCATGAGGTATAGCACTAGCACTAGCACCCATATCACATAAGCCATGATAACAATGATCTCCTATTTTAACAGAAATAAAAGGCATGCCTACCACAGGTCTATGTTTATCTTTAGCACAAGGTTTGGCAATTCTAGCAGTTTCTTCACGGAAATAAATAACATGCCCATCAATATTATCAGACAAGAGATCTTTAACAATAGCAATATTAGGTTCAACTTTAACTTGCTCAGGAGGTGTATAATTTCTAATATTGCTTTTACGAACCACGGTTGAAGCTTTAGCAAGATCCTTTATTCCAACAGAGAAAGGTGGTTTCTCAACATAAGCAGTAGGAACAATAGGATCATTATAAGTGATAGTCTTTTCTTCAACTTTAATAGGTGTAGCTACTTTTACTTCTATGGGAGGATGATATTTAAACTACTTCTCCTTAGGGAGATCAACGTGAGCAGCAAAAGATTCACAGAAAGAAGCTACTATCTCAGAGTCAAGTCCATATTTAGTGCTAAATTTACGGAAAACATCGGTATCCATAAAAGATTTAACACAATCGAACTTAGGTGTCATACCCGACTCCTTAGGCACTTTTTTTTGAAGAAGAAATGGAAATGCTACCTTATCAATTTCTGGCAATATTATTTCTGTTTTTGGACTCAGCCGCGAAGACCTTCGTTGAGATCCCAATCTTCAGAGTTGCGTTTAATTCTTTCCAATAAGTTCCATTTGAATTCAATAGTCTTCATCATAAAAGAGCCAACACAAGAAGTATCGAGCATGGTGCGATTGTTATCAGAAAGCCGAGCATAAAAACTTTGAATAATTATTTCTCTTGGGAGCTCATGATTGGGGCACGAATATAACATTGATTTAAGCCCCCCCAAGCTTGAGCGATGCTTTCTCCTTCGCGAGGCCAAAAATTATATATATAATTGCGATCACGATGAACAAGATGCATAGGATAAAACTTTTGATGAAATTCCAATTTCAATCGTTTGTAGTTCCATGACCCTGTATCATCACATAGCCTATACCATGTCAATGCATCTCCCTTCAAAGATAAAGGGAAGACCTTCTTCTTAATAACATCATCGGGTATACCTGCAAGCTTAAATAATCCACAAACTTCATCCACATAGATTAGGTGCTCATCAGGATGCATTGTTCCATCTCCTGCAAAGGGATTAGCTAGCAGTTTTTCTAACATACCCGAAGGAATTTCAAAGCACACATTTTCATTTTCAGTAGGTTCAGTAGGTTGAGGAGCAACTCTTTGCTCTATTGGTCGGGGTGAAGATACCCCGAACAAGCCCCTCAGAGGATTACTTTCCATAGTAACAAGTGACAGTAAATTTCAGCACACTATATAAAGTTTTTCCTTACCAAATTCCACCTACCAAAGGCGCTTCACTCCCCGGCAACGGCGCCAGAAAAGAGTCTTGATGACCCACAAGTATAGGGGATCTATCGTAGTCCTTTCGATAAGTAAGAGTGTCGAACCCAACGAGGAGCAGAAGGAAATGATAAGCGGTTTTCAGCAAGGTATTCTCTGCAAGCACTGAAATTATAGGTAACAAATAGTTTTGTGATAGGATAATTGGTAACGAGCAACAAGTAACAAAAGTAAATAAAGTGCAGCAAGGTGGCCCAATCCTTTTTGTAGCAAAGGACAAGCCTGGACAAACTCTTATATAGAGAAAAGTGCTCCCGAGGACACATGGGAATTATCGTCAAGCTAGTTTTCATCACGTTCATATGATTCGCGTTCGGTACTTTGATAATTTGATATGTGGGCGGACCGGTGCTTGGGTGCTGCCCTTACTTGGACAAGCATCCCACTTATGATTAACCCCCGTTGCAAGCATCCGCTAACCATAGCATGAAACATGTGGATCCAAATTAGCCCCTTACGAAGCAACGCATAAACTAGGGTTTAAGCTTCTGTCACTCTAGCAACCCATCATCTACTTATTACTTCCCAATGCCTTCCTCTAGGCCTAAATAATGGTGAAGTGTCATGTAGTCGACGTTCACATAACACCACTAGAGGAGAGACAACATACATCTCATCAAAATATCGAACGAATACCAAATTCACATGACTACTAATAGCAAGACTTCTCCCATGTCCTCAGGAACAAACGTAACTACTCACAAATCATATTCATGTTCATAATCAGAGGGGTATTAATATGCATAAAGGATCTGAACATATGATCTTCCACCAAATAAACCAACTAGCATCAACTACAAGGAGTAATCAACACTACTAGCAACCTACAGGTACCAATCCCAGACTTAGAGACAAGAATTGGATACAAGAGATGAACTAGGGTTTGAGAGGAGATGGTGCTGGTGAAGATGTTGATGGAGATTGACCTCTCCCGATGAGAGGAGCGTTTGTGATGACGATGGCGATGATTTCCCCCTCCCGGAGGGAAGTGTCCCTGGCAGAACAGCTCTGCCGGAGCCCTAGATTGGTTCCGCCAAGGTTCCGCCTCGTGGCGGCGGAGTCTCGTCCCGAAAGCTTGCTTATGACTTTTCTTCGGACGAAAGACTTCATATAGCAGAAGATGGCCACCAGAGGGCTAACAGGGGGCCCACGAGGCAGGGGGCTCGCCCCCCACCCTCGTGGACAGGTGGAGGCCTCCTGACGTATTTCTTCCGCTCAGTATTTTTTATTATTTCCAAAAATAACTTTCGTTGAGTTTCAGGACTTTTGGAGTTGTGCAGAATAGGTCTCTAATATTTGCTCCTTTTCCAGCCCAGAATTCCAGCTACCGGCATTCTCCCTCCTTATGTAAACCTTGTAAAATAAGAGAGAATAGGCATACGTATTGTGACATAATGTGTAATAACAGCCCAGAACGCAATAAATATCGATATAAAAGCATGATGCAAAATGGACGTATCACCCGCCCTGACTCCCCTTCCCTTTTCAGTATTGAAGATCTGCCCCCACCGGTACCATGGCCAAGACAAAGAAGAAGAAATCGTCCGTCAAGAAATTCTCCACGCATAGCAGGGCTTCTGGTGATTCCAAGCAGTCTGTGGTAGGGCTTTGCCGCAGGCTTGATGCTGATTTGGGTGCGGCCTCGGGTCCTTCGTCTGCGGCGGCTTCGCCGTGCCGTGCCCGTCCTGCGCCGATGCGCTCCCCCGCTTCCACCGCCCGCAAGAGTGGTTGTGTCTCCAACAGCGGCGAGCGGGTGGCCGATCGGGCGACACGGCGCGCTGCGGCCAGAGATCTTCCCCCTTCAGGTACTCCTCCATGCTCCCCACCCCCTTCTATCCCTGTTTCTTCTCCTGTTCGGTTAGTCCTTCCGTCGCAGTCCAATGATCATCTTCTGCATATCTTAGAGGACGCAGGCACTTCTTTTGATCCTACTTTTGGCTCTCCGTCTACCCTGTTGGATATTGTTAGGGCAAACGAAATGGCCCAGGCGGATATTGCTAGGGCCAAGGAGGCCGCGTCTCGGGTTGATGCCTCACTAGTTGTGGCCGGTGGGGTCGAGGTGGCACCTGAGAGGGACCAGCTGCCCATCGCTGCGCCTTGGCGCGGGGCTGGCAAACGTTCTAAATCCTGCATTGCCCCAAGCAGGTCGAGTCTTCGCATAAAAAACCTTTCCCATTGATGAAGGCCTTATTCTAGAATATTAGAGGTTTCGGTGCTAGGGGGCGCAGGGACCAGCTTAAAGATCTTGTTCGGTCTGAGAATATAGACATCATTGGCCTTGTTGAAACGCTTAAACCTTCCTTCTCCCCAAATGAACTTTCTGCTGTTGCTGGGATTGATAGGTTTGATTGGAACTATTTGTCTTCTTCACGCCACTCGGGAGGAATTCTTATTGGTACCAAGAGAGACATGTACGATTTTGTTGCCTTCGACCATGGCATTTTTTGGGCTAGTACAGTAGTATCTCATCGCTCCCTCAATATGCTTTTGGAAGTTATGGTAGTCTACGGCCCGGCTGATCATCCCCTCTCTTATGTTTTCTTGGACGAAATTTTGAATAAGATAAAATCTTGTGATCTCCCTTTCCTTATTGGCGGTGACTTCAAATTGATGCGCTCTCCTATGGATAAAAACTCGCCTAATTTCTCTTGGCCACTTGCTGACGCATTTAACGCTTTTATTTGGGACTCCGCTATCCATGAAGTGCCTAGGTTGGGTTCCCGCTTCACTTGGATGAACCATCAAACGGCTCCTATACGATCTGTTCTTGATCGCGCTTTCATATGCCCCATATGGGACTCCTTGCTCCCTCGGGCCTCCCTTCGGGCTCTGCCCATCGTGGGGTCTGATCATGCGCCCCTGATTCTTGATGATGGGATCCATTCCGTCTCCTCTCCGCAGTTTCAGTTCGACGCTTCTTGGCTCCTGGTTGATGGTTTTGCTGATCTGATTGCGCATAAAATTTCCTCCTTCTTATCTTCTGCTCGCCGCTCTTTTGGACCGATGGACGACTGGCACCAATGCTCATACTACCTCCGAAAATTTCTCCGTGGATGGGCTAAGAACCACGCTGCTGAGTCAAGGCGTGACAAGGCTCGGCTTGCTACCCAAATAGGCTCTATGGACGCGTGCGTGGATGGCCCTGGTCTCTCTCCCCCTGAATGGCAGGCTTGTTATGATTTAGAAGAGGCCCTTTTGGCCTTGCACCGTCAAGAGGAAATTTACTGGAGACTAAGGGGCACCATTAATTGGACTTTGAAAGGCGATTCCCCTACTGCGTACTTCTTTGCCATTGCTAACGGTATGCGTCGCTGTTGCATGATTGATAGCTTGATCATCAGTAATGTCAGGGTGTCTGATCACTCCCTGATTATGTCGCACGTGGTATACTTCTTTTCCTCTCTCCTATCCGCTAAGCCTGAGGTGGGCTTTAGATTGGCTAACTCCTTCTGGGCTTCTCAGGAGAAGGTTACTAGCGATGATAACATAGCCTTGCTGATCCCCCCTCTGATGAGGAGATTTTTGAAACGATTCGCTCCGCTAATACCAATGCGGCCTCAGGCCCAAACAACTTCTCCATCCCCTTTTTTAGGCAGTTCTGGCCCTAGTTGCGGGGCCTCGTCCAGGCTATCATTCAAGGCTTCTGGTTGGGTACCGTTGGCATATCACGGTTAAATTATGCTGTGCTTACTCTTATCCCTAAAGTCAAAGGGGCAGACTTGATCACTCAATTTAGACCTATAGCCCTTATTAATAACTTCGCTAAGCTTCTGGCTAAAGGTTTTGCTACTAGGCTCTCCCCAATCGCTCATCGCACTCTTAGTCCTTTCCAATCGGCGTTCGTAAAGGGCAGTTTTATATTAGATGGCATTCTTTGTCTTCATCAGATTGTGCATGACCTACGAGTCCGGGGCTCCAAAGCGGTGATTCTAAAACTTGACTTTGAAAAAGCCTACGACTCGGTTAGTTGGAATTTCCTCCGACAAGTGCTTCTAGCCAAGGGCTTCGATGGTGCGGTGGTTCACAGACTTATGCAGTTGGTCACAGGTGGCTACGCTGCAGTTTCGGTCAACGAGAACATTAGTCACTTCTTTGCTAACTACAGGGGCCTGAGGTAGGGTGACCCGGCTTCTCCCCTCCTCTTCAACTTTGTGGCCGACTCTCTCTCTCATATTCTGACTCGGACTGCTGCTGCTGGCCACATCACTCCTGTCAGCTCTCACCTTGTCCCCAATGGCATGTCTCACTTACAATATGCGGATGATACTATCATTATGGTTGAATTGAATGAAGCTAGCATAATCCATCTAAAGTTCCTTCTCCTTTGCTTTGAAGCTCTATCTGGTCTCAAGATTAATTTTGCTAAGAGTGAAGTCATTGCTACTGGGGTCTCGGATGTTGAGGCCCAAAGAGTTGCTCATCTTCTTAACTGCTCCCTAGGCTCTTTTCCTTTCAAGTATCTCTGCCTTCCGATCTCTCCCCACAAGCTGTTGGCTAAATATTTTGCTCCGGCTATCACTAAGGTGGGCAATCGGGTCTTGCCGTGGAGAGGCCGCTACAACACCCAAGCGGGCAAGGTTGCCCTAACCAACGCTTGCTTGTCTTCCCTCCCCATGTTTCTGATGGGCTTCTACCTCCTTTTGGGAGGGACACACGCTGGTTTTGATAACCACATGGGTGCCTTCTACTGGAATTCGGCAGATAATAAGCGCAGATACAGGATGGTGAAATGGAAATACATTTGTCGACCCAAAAACATGGGTGGGTTAGGTATCATTAACACGGCTGTTATGAATAAGTGCCTCATTTTAAAGTGGTGGTGGAAAATCATGTCTTCTGTGGAGTCCCCTTTGTGGCTCACCAATCTCAAGGCTAAGTACTTCCTGATGTCGAGCCCCATGTTTGCTTCGGCCTCTGGTGGTTCCCAGTTTTGGCATCAATTCGTTAAAGTTCGTCCGATTTTTCAATCCTTGGTCAAATTTATAGTCAGGAATGGCAAATCTATTCGTTTTTGGTTAGACTGGTGGTGCGGGGAAACCACCCTCGTGGTGTCGTTCCCTACCTTGTTTTCTTATTGTTCTAATCCGGAGATCTCTATCTTCGAGCTCTCTCTAAATAACTGGGATCTAGACCTTCATAGAACGCTATCTCTTGAAGAGTTGGAAGATTGGAATCGCCTTATTGCTTGCTTCCCCTTGCTCTCGGAGGAAGAGGACTCGGTTGTCTGGCCCCATTTTTCTTCTGGTCGCTTTTCGGTTAAGTCTGTTTATGCTAAACTCATCTCTGGCCCCCCCACGTCCAAGTTCAAGTGCATTTGGAGTGCCCGAATTCCTCCTAAGATAAAAAATTTCATGTGGAAAGCTTTTCATGGGAAGCTTCCCGCGGAGGATCAAATTCGGAAAAGGAACGGTCCGGGCTCTGACAGATGCGCCTTATGTGGGGCCATCGAAAACACTAACCATATCTTCTTTCAGTGCTCTTTGGCTAAGTTTGTGTGGTGCTGTATTCGATATTGTTTGCAAGTGAATTGGAATCCCTCGTCCTTTGTGGACTTGCGGAGACTGGCCAGCGGGCTATCTGGGGCTTCTAAAAGGATCTTCTGGGTTGGGTTTGCAGCGATTTGTTGGTCGTTGTGGACCACTAGAAACAAGTTTACCATTGAACATATCTTCCCGGCTAATCCTGTTAGTTTCTTATTTAAAACTGGTGTATTCCTGCAGCAGTGCAGATTATTGATTAAGGAAGCGGACCACGAGGCTTTCGACGCCATGGCATCCAAGATTCGAATCACGGCTTCCTCCTTGGCGCGCTGGCATCGGGAGGCGTCTTAATTCTAGCTTCCTTCTATCATTTAGTTTGATGGTTGGCCTGTGTGCCATGACTGGCTAGGTTGCCAGGTATGCGACTTATTTTATCTGTTGTCTTGCTACTTTGTTTGCTTGGATGTTGGTTGTGCTACTCTGCCTGGTGGCTTTATTTTTAAAGTCGGGCGTATGCCTTTTATCTAAAAAAAGGAGCAGAGGGCATGAGAAAGAAGACATGTCTGGAGGTGGAGATAGTAAAAATAAACCTTGAGGCCCCTCGTGCATATTTATAGAATGGTAAGAATGTGGAACAGCAAGTGTGAAAGCCTAGGCGCAGTAAATTTTGGGCGGAAAGGTGGGAGGAGGATTTGTGGTCTATGGGGACATATACACCCTATATGGGAAAAATTAGTAATTCAACAAAAAGTCAAAAATTCCTGAAAATATTTTTGAAATAAACTTGACCTTCTGCTGTACCCGTGAGAAAAAATCCACAAAAAGAAAATATCCCTTCGGCTTCTTTTCAGAAAAGACAATTTTTTGGCTAAAATAGTGTGAATAGTGACCTATAATAGCAAATAAAATTTGTCTTTTTTGCTGTGAGGTCAACTTTTGTTTTTTTTCGTGAAAATTTATATACTAGTGCAAAAGTAAGTCAAGTGTTTTGTCAAAATAGTTCTTACCTATTTTCTCTTTTTATTAAAATATTTAAAAAAATCCCCATATAGGGTGCATATACAACCAGGAACCATTGGGTATTTCCCAAGAAAGGCGCCTCAATTTTTGGGCCTGTCATATCCACTCAAGATTTGTTGTGATGTCACGCGAAATACGGAAATTCAGGAGGGTGACGTCATGGCATGAAGAAGGAGCAAACAATGCTAAGTACAAATATCATGAGCCGGCATATACAACGACCCGACTAGGAAATGAGCTGAAAGGAGGAATTCTAGTTTATTAAAGATAACCCGGAGTTACTTTGGGTTTTTTTTTTCATATTTCTTCTTTTTTTATTTTTCAGGGCAGAGTTTAACATGGATAAATCCAAGTTAACCTGGGAGTTAATGTTGGGGATATACCCCATGATATGACCCAGTTATCATTTGGCGGCTCACAAACGACCTCGCTGTTGGGTCACAATGAGCCATAGAATTTAAGGCCGAGAGTGATGAAGACATGGCTACCTTGGATATGGTCACAAATATTGGATATGCGTATTTATTTGAGAATTATCAGACACTTGTTCAATCCACATGTGAAGATAAGGGAAAAAGAGACGTTTAGGTGTTGTTCAAGAAGTTCTTTCACGTCACTTTTAGCCCAAGAGAAGATAGAGTCCAAGTCTCTAACGTTCTGGACTCAGATTCGGACTGCACAGACATACCTGACTCAAAACGCTAAGAAATCTTACATCGAGACCGAGAATTGGGTGATAATTTTTTTTGTTGGAAAGTTCACTTCGTGCACTTTCCAACCCAGTTGGATTCACCTTCAAATTCGTTGGGAGCATTGAGATATTGATGAAACAATGTGACATTGCAGCAGAATCAGAGTCAAACTACAAGTCCAAAGGTGGGCCTTGCACGACATAGGGTTAGTTTTAGGCTGCCTTGGGATATCCTGCCACCTCCTTGGTCGCCACCCCTTGCTCCTATATAAGTAGATCAATCTACTAGCTTTTTCCTTGGGATTTGTTTAGTTGAAAGTTAGCCATTGCAACTTCGTGTACTTCATTTATGTCCAACAACCAGACCAAGACCGCTTACAGATCCCCACCATTATCAATACTTCATATATACTCACAATTTCAGATTACTTTATCATATTCTTGCTCGTTCTTTGATTGCTTGCAGGAATAGACCTTCGTGGTCAGTCTGATTGTGCTTCCGGCATCGTCAGTAACCTCAGGAGATTGGTTTAGCAATTGCTAAGGCGCAACGTGGATGCACATTTGTAGTCGGATCGTCAAAGTCGTCTCCACCAAATCGACAGTTATCATCTCATCGAAAAGATCGGACCCTCGCCTCTATCAAGTCGTATCAGTTTTCAGGTTGCTCGGTGAGAAATTCCAGTTATCCTTAGATTAGATTTATTTTCATACCTACTTTCCAAGAAAAATCCATAAAATGTTAGATCTGTTCATCCTTTGTCCAAGCCACTCTGAGCCTTTGCAATTTTCTTTTCATTGCTTGCATAGTTAAATTATCGATTGCATCATCGTGTCGAGTTGCTAGTCTTAGTGTCTAGTTCCTTTAGAGTTTCGAGTTCTATTCGCATTGGTCACACCGTTGTTGCATCATTATCCCTTCCGTTGTCCACCATCCCATCCATCAATTTCCACCATGTGCTATCCATTGTTCATTGTCATAATCATAGTTGAGGTCATTCGCATCTTCGCTTGATCCAATCTGCATCTTATCTAGTTTGTTTTGGAAAGAGAGAGAAAAGGCATACAAAAAAAGTAAAAAAAGTCAAAGAAATAAAAGAGAGAAAAGAAAGAAAAAAAAGTGAGGATTGGACTCTATTTTGCACACTGTTCAATAAAATAGGCATATCTTCCTCATACAAAGTCCGTTTTGGCTCCAGAAGTACCCAAATTAAAGCTAGCGACGAGCCGCATCTGAGCAGTTGCAAAAGCTTGTTCAATATTTGGCACCTCAAAATCGGCTTCTAAATAGGTCTTTTTGCCCACCAAAGTTTGCGAACACAGCTTGTTCCAGTTTTAGATTTTTTTGACTCCTCATATCAACTCGGAATTGAGTGATTCCTTTTGCGTTGGAAAGCTTGAGTCAGTAGCATTCTGTAGAAAAAATTATCAAAAAATTGGCACATACTTTTCTAGAGGAAAGTTGGAGAGAGAGTTTTTGGTATATCCTCCTTGGCAGTTGTTTCTCATCATTATCTTTACTTTCATTGTGATCTTCACTTATATCTTGTAGTCCAAAGGTACTTCATATCCATTATTGCTGCTAGTTGTGCTACGCCGTGACCTCATTAGTATTCTAGGCTTGCGTCTCTAGTCCGATCTAGCCTAGGACCATCACAATACCGTCGTTGAGCGTTTATTCAATATTGCATCTCTGAATTGATTGGTTATTGCTAATATTTTGCTATCATATATATAAAGCTAACCTAGCTCCACATATTTCTACATCGTGCATATTACGTTCACCCGACATTTGCTTTACTCAATCTTCGGAGTTATTCGACATCGCTGGTTGCCGGTCACCACCTGCTGCATCATAAGAACTTGTAAGATATTGATATTTTTTTACTGTGAGCGCTTTACCACCACATCCTAGTAGTTCACAGGAACATTATTCTTGAATTTTGTTTCTTGTTTCTACTCATCATGACAGGTTCCGGAGATAGAAGTTCCTGGATGACGGACACATCTTCACCATCGCGAGAGGTGGCACAACACACACAAGCACATGGTCAGGTTATCTCTTTACCGTCATTTGAGGGTAGATTTAATCCTGCTATTTATCTAGCTTGGGAGCTAGAACAAGTTTTTAGTCACCATGATTTTTCTAAACTTGAGAGAGTACGGGCTGCTACTGGAGCATTTACTGGTTTTGCTTTTGTTTGGCGGAGTGTGCATTGTAAGAAAAATATTGATAACCAACCCACAACTTGGAAAGATTTGAAAGCTATAATGAGACATGAATTTGCTCCTGCTTACAATCGTCACGAATTGCTTCACAAATTAGAACAATTAAAACAAGGCAGTAAAACTATTAATGTTGGGGAACGTAGTAATTTCAAAATTTTCCTACGCACACGCAAGATCATGGTGATGCATAGCAACGAGAGGGGAGAGTGTTGTCTACGTACCCTCGTAGACCATAAGCGGAAGCGTTATATCAACGCGGTTGATGTAGTCGTACGTCTTCACAATCCGACCGATCCAAGTACCGAAAGCACGGCACCTCCGAGTTCTGCACACGTTCAGCTCGATGACGTCCCCGCCTTCTCGATCCAGCAAGACGGGCGAAGTAGTAGATGAGTTCCGGCAGCACGATGGCGTGGTGACGGTGTTGGTGAAGAATAATCTCCACAGGGCTTCGCCTAAGCACTACGAAAACTATGACGGAGGATAAACTAGAGGGGACGGGGTTGCGGGCACACGGCTTGGTGTTTCTTGATGTGTCTTGGGTGCTAGCCCTACCCCTCTATTTATATGTTGAGCCTTGGGGTCGAAACTTGGAGTAAAAGCCTCCACAAAGTCGGTTTCACCTGAAAGGCAAGAGTCCTTCTCGGACTCCAGGGCCAGACGCCAGGGTTTCCGGCATCTGGACCCAGACGCTAGGGACCCTAGTGTCTGGCCCCTGGACTCCGCAAAACTTCCTTTTGCGCTTTCCAAAAACCTCGTGGGCTTTCCCCTTTGGCCCAGATAAAGTGTTCTTGTGCCCAAACATTTCGGGAAACATCCGGAACCCCTTCCGATGGATTCTGGAACCTTTCCGGAGATCAAACACTACTATCCACATATCAATCTTTACTTCCAGACCATTCCGGAGTTCCTCGTCATATCCGTGATCTCATCTAAAACTCCGAACAACATTCGGTCACCAACATACATAACTCATAGTACTATATCGTCAACGAACGTTAAGCGTGCGGACCCTACGGGTTCGAGAACTATGTAGACATGACCGAGACACCTCTCTTGTTAATAACCAATAGCGGGACCTGGATGCCCATATTGGCTCCTACATATTCTACGAAGATCTTTATCGGTCAGACCGCATAACAACATACGTTGTTCCCTTTGTCATCGGTATGTTACTTGCCCGAGATTCGATCGTAGGTATCTCAATACCTAGTTCAATCTCGTTACCGGCAAGTCTCTTTACTCGTTCCGTGATACATCATCCCGCAACTAACTCATTAGTTGCAGTGCTTGCAAGGCTTATAGTGATGTGCATTACCGAGTGGGCCCAGAGATACCTCTCCGACAATCGGAGTGACAAATCCTAATATCGTAATACGCCGACCCAACAAGTACCTTTGGAGACACCTGTGGAGCACCTTTATAATCACCCAGTTACGTTGTGACGTTTGGTAGCACACAAAGTGTTCCTCCAGTAAACGGGAGTTGCATAATCTCATAGTCATAGGAACATGTATAAGTCATGAAGAAAGCAATAGCAGAATACTAAACGATCAAGTGCTAAGCTAACGGAATGGGTCAAGGCAATCACATCATTCTCCTAATGATGTGACCCCGTTAATCAAATGACAACTCATGTCAATGGCTAGGAAACATAACCATCTTTGATCAACGAGCTAGTCAAGTAGAGGCATACTAGTGACACTCTGTTTGTCTATGTATTCACACAAGTATTATGTTTCCGGTTAATACAATTCTAGCATAAATAATAAACATTTATCATGATATAAGGAAATAAACAATAACTTTATTATTGCCTCCAGGGCATATTTCCTTCAGTCTCCCACTTGCACTAGAGTCAATAATCTAGATTAGACAATAATGATTCTAACACCCATGGAGCCTTGGTGCTGATCATGTTTTGCTCGTGGAAGAGGCTTAGTCAACGGGTCTGCAACATTCAGATCCGTATGTATCTTGCAAATTTCTATGTCTCCCACCTGGACTAGATCCCGGATGGAGTTGAAGCGTCTCTTGATGTGCTTGGTTCTCTTGTGAAATCTGGATTCCTTCGCCAAGGCAATTGCACCAGTATTGTCACAAAAGATTTTCATTGGACCCGATGCACTAGGTATGACACCTAGATCGGATATGAACTCCTTCATCCAGACTCCTTCAATTGCTGCTTCCGAAGCAGCTATGTACTCCGCTTCCCACGTAGATCCCGCCACGATGCTTTGTTTAGAACTGCACCAACTGACAGCTCCACCGTTCAATGTAAACACGTATCCGGTTTGCGATTTAGAATCGTCCGGATCAGTGTCAAAGCTTGCATCAACGTAACCATTTACGACTAGCTCTTTGTCACCTCCATAAACGAGAAACACATCCTTAGTCCTTTTCAGGTATTTCAGGATGTTCTTGACCGCTGTCCAGTGATCCACTGCTGGATTACTTTGGTACCTCCCTGCTAGACTTATAGCAAGGCACACATCAGGTCTGGTACACAGCATTGCATACATGATAGAGCCTATGGCTGAAGCATAGGGAACATCTTTCATCTTCTCTCTATCTTCTGCAGTGGTCGGGCATTGAGTCTTACTCAACTTCACACCTTGTAACACAGGCAAGAACCCTTTCTTTGCTTGATCCATTTTGAACTTCTTCAAAACTTTGTCAAGGTATGTGCTTTGTGAAAGTCCAATTAAGCGTCTTGATCTATCTCTATAGATCTTGGTGCCCAATATATAAGCAGCTTCACCGAGGTCCTTCATTGAAAAACTCTTATTCAAGTATTCCTTTATGCTATCCAGAAATTCTATATCATTTCCAATCAGCAATATGTCATCCACATATAATATCAGAAATGCTACAGAGCTCCCACTCACTTTCTTGTAAATACAGGCTTCTCCAAAAGTCTGTACAAAACCAAATGCTTTGATCACACTATCAAAGCATTTATTCTAACTCTGAGAGGCTTGCACCAGTCCATAAATGGATCGCTAGATCTTGCACACTTTGTTAGCTCCCTTGGGATCGAAAAAACCTTCCGGTTGCATCATATACAACTCTTCTTCCAGAAATCCATTCAGGAATGCAGTTTTTACATCCATTTGCCAAATTTCATAATCATAAAATGCGGCAATTGCTAACATGATTCGGACAGACTTAAGCATCGCTATGGGTGAGAAGGTCTCATCGTAGTCAATCCCTTGAACTTGTCGAAAACCTTTCGCAACAAGTCGAGCTTTATAGACAGTAACATTACTGTCAGCGTCAGTCTTCTTCTTGAAGATCCATTTATTCTCAATGGCTTGCCGATCATTGGGCAAGTCAACCAAAGTCCACAATTTGTTCTCATACATGGATCCTATCTCAGATTTCATGGCCTCAAGCCATTTTGCGGAATCTGGGCTCACCATCGCTTCTTCATAGTTTGTAGGTTCATCATGGTCTAGTAACATAACCTCCAGAACAGGATTACCGTACCACTCTGGTGCGGATCTTACTCTGGTTGACCTACGAGGTTCAGTAACAACTTGATCTGAAGTTTCATGATCATCATCATTAACTTCCTCACTAATTGGTATAGACGTCACAGGAACCGGTTTCTGTGATGAACTACTTTCCAATAAGGGAGCAGGTACGATTACCTCATCAAGTTCTACTTTCCTCCCACTCACTTCTTTCGAGAGAAACTCCTTCTCTAGAAAGGATCCATTCTTAGCAACGAATGTTTTGCCTTCGGATCTGTGATAGAAGGTGTACCCAACAGTCTCCTTTGGGTATCCTATGAAGACACATTTCTCCGATTTGGGTTCGAGCTTATCAGGTTGAAGCTTTTTCACATAAGCATCGCAGCCCCAAACTTTAAGAAATGACAACTTTGGTTTCTTGCCAAACCACAGTTCGTAAGACGTCGTCTCAACGGATTTTGATGGTGCCCTATTTAACGTGAATGCAGCCGTCTCTAAAGCATAACCCCAAAATGATAGCGGTAAATCAGTAAGAGACATCATAGATCGCACCATATGTAGTAAAGTACGATTACGACGTTCGGACACACCATTACGCTGTGGTGTTCCGGGTGGCGTGAGTTGCGAAACTATTCCGCATTGTTTCAAATGTAGACCAAACTCGTAACTCAAATATTCTCCTCCACGATCAGATCGTAGAAACTTTATTTTCTTGTTACGATGATTTTCAACTTCACTCTGAAATTCTTTGAACTTTTGAAATGTTTCAGACTTATGTTTCATTAAGTAGATATACCCATATCTGCTTTAATCATCTGTGAAGGTGAGAAAATAACGATATCCGCCACGAGCCTCAACATTCATCGGACCACATACATCTGTATGTATGATTTCCAACAAATACTCCATAGTTCAGGAGAATGGCGTTTTAGTCATCTTGCCCATGAGGCATGGTTCGCAAGTACCAAGTGATTCATAATCAAGTGATTCCAAAAGTCCATCAGTATGGAGTTTCTTCATGCGCTTTACACCAATATTACCCAAATGGCAGTGCCACAAATAAGTTGCACTATCATTATCAACTCTGCATCTTTTGGTTTCAACATTATGAATATGTGTATCACTACTATCGAGATTCATCAAAAATAGAACACTCTTCAAGGGTGCATGCCCAGAAAAGATATTACTCATATAAATAGAACAACCATTATTCTCTGATTTAAATGAATAACCGTCTCGCATCAAACAAGATCCAGATATAATGTTCATGCTCAACGCTGGCACCTAATAACAATTATTTAGGTCTAATACTAATCCCGAAGGTAGATGTAGAGGTATCGTGCCGACGGCGATCACATCGACTTCGGAACCGTTTCCCACGCGCATCGTTACCTCGTCCTTGGCCAGTGTTCGCTTAATCGTAGTCCATGTTTTGAGTTGCAAATATTAGCAACAGAATCAGTATCAAATACCCAGGTGCTACTGCGAGCTCTAGTAATGTACACATCAATAACATGTATATCACATATACCTTTGTTCACCTTGCCATCCTTCTTATCCGCCAAATACTTGGGGCAGTTCCGCTTCCAGTGACCAGTCTGCTTGCAGTAGAAGCACTCAGTCTCAGGCTTAGGTCCAGACTTGGGTTTCTTCTCTTGAGCAGCAACTTGCTTGCTGTTCTTCTTGAAGTTCCCCTTCTTCTTCCCTTTGCCCTTTTCTTGAAACTGGTGGTCTTATTAACCATCAACACTTGATGCTCCTTCTTGATTTCTACCTCCGTAGCTTTTAGCATTGCGAAGAGCTCGGGAATCGTCTTATCCATCCCTTGCATGTTATAGTTCATCACGAAGCTCTTGTAGCTTGGTGGCAGTGATTGAAGAATTCTGTCAATGACGCTATCATCCGGAAGATTAACTCCCAGTTGAATCAAGTGATTATTATACCCAGACATTTTGAGTATATGCTCATTGACAGAACTATTCTCCTCCATCTTACAGCTGTAGAACTTATTGGAGACTTCATATCTCTCAATCCGGGCATTTGCTTGAAATATTAACTTCAACTCCTGGAACATCTCATATGCTCCATGACGTTCAAAACGTCATTGAAGACCCGGTTCTAAGCCGTAAAGCATGACACACTGAACTATTGAGTAGTCATCAGCTTTGCTCTGCCAGACGTTCATAACATCTGGTGTTGCTCCTGCAGCAGGTTTGGCACCTAGCGGTGCTTCCAGGACGTAATTCTTCTATGCAGCAATGAGGATAATCCTCAAGTTACGGACCCAGTCCGTGTAATTGCTACCATCATCTTTCAACTTTGCTTTCTCAAGGAACGCATTAAAATTCAACGGAACAACAGCACGGGCCATCTATCTACAATCAACATAGACAAGCAAGATACTATCAGGTACTAAGTTCATGATAAATTTAAGTTCAATTAATCATATTACTTAAGAACTCCCACTTAGATAGACATCCCTCTAATCCTCTAAGTGATCACGTGATCCAAATCAACTAAACCATAACCGATCATCACGTGAAATGGAGTAGCTTTCAATGGTGAACATCACTATGTTGATCATATCTACTATATGATTCACGCTCGACCTTTCGGTCTCAGTGTTCCGAGGCCATATCTACATATGCTAGGCTCGTCAAGTTTAACCTGAGTATTCTACGTGTGCAAAACTGGCTTGCACCCGTTGTAGATGGACGTAGAGCTTATCACACCCGATCATCACGTGGTGTCTGGGCACGACAAACTTTGGCAACGGTGCATACTCAGGGAGAACACTTATATCTTGAAATTTAGTGAGAGATCATCTTATAATGCTACCGTCAATCAAAGCAAGATAAGATGCATAAAAGATAAACATCACATGCAATCAATATAAGTGATATGATATGGCCATCATCATCTTGTGCTTGTGATCTCCATCTCCGAAGCACCGTCCTGATTACCATCGTCACCGGCGCGACACCTTGATCTCCATCGTAGCATCGTTGTTGTCTCGCCAATCTTATGCTTCTATGACTATCGCTACCGCTTAGTGATAAAGTAAAGCATTACAGGGCGATTGCATTGCATACAATAAAGTGACAACCATATGGCTCCTGCCAGTTGCCGATAACTCGGTTACAAAACATGATCATCTCATACAATAAAATTTAGCATCATACTTTGACCAGATCACATCACAACATGCCCTGCAAAAACAAGTTAGACGTCCTCTACTTTGTTGTTGCAAGTTTTTACGTGGCTGCTATGGGCTGAGCAAGAACCATTCTTACCTACGCATCAAAACCACAACAATAGTTTGTCAAGTTGGTGCTGGTTTAACCTTCGCAAGGACCGGGCGTAGCCACACTCGGTTCAACTAAAGTTGGAGAAACTGACACCCGCGAGCCACCTATGTGCAAAGCATGTCGGTAGAACCAGTCTCGCGTAAGCGTACGCGTAATGTCGGTCCAGGCCGCTTCATCCAACAATACCGCTGAACCAAAGTATGACATGCTGGTAAGCAGTATGACTTATATCGCCCACAACTCACTTGTGTTCTACTCGTGCATATGACATCTACGCATAAAACCAGGCTCGGATGCCACTGTTGGGGAACATAGTAATTTCAAAATTTTCCTACGCATATGCAAGATCATGGTGATGCATAGCAACGAGAGGGGAGAGTGTTGTCTACGTACCCTCGTAGACCGTAAGCGGAAGCGTTATATCAACGCGGTTGATGTAGTCATATGTCTTCATGATCCGACCGATCCAAGTACCGAAAGCACGGCACCTCCGAGTTCTGCACACGTTCAGCTCGATGATGTCCCCGCCTTCTCGATCCAGCAAGAGGGGCGAAGTAGTAGATGAGTTGCGGCAGCATGACGGCGTGGTGACGGTGTTGGTGAAGAACAATCTCCGCAGGGCTTCGCCTAAGCACTACGAAAACTATGACGGAGGATAAACTAGAGGGGACGGGGTTGTCGGCACAAAGCTTGGTGTTTCTTGATGTGTCTTGGGTGCTATCCCTACCCCTCTATTTATATGTTGAGCCTTGGGGTCGAAACTTGGAGTAAAAGCCTCCAGAAAGTCGGTTTCACCCGAAAGGCAAGAGTCCTTCTCGGACTCCAGGGCCAGATGCCAGGGTTTCCGGCGTCTGGACCCAGACGCCAGGGACCCTGGCGTCTGGCCCCTGGACTCCGCAAAACTTCCTTTTGCGCTTTCCAAAAACCTCGTGGGCTTTCCCGTTTGGCCCAGATAAAGTGTTCTTGTGCCCAAACATTTCGGGAAACATCCGGAACCCCTTCCGATGGATTCCGGAACCTTTATGGAGATCAAACACTACTATCCACATATCAATCTTTACTTCCGGACCATTCCGGAGTTCCTCGTCATATCCGTGATCTCATCCAAAACTCTGAACAACATTTGGTCACCAACATACATAACTCATGGTACTATATCATCAACGAACGTTAAGCGTGCGGACCCTACGGGTTCGAGAACTATGTAGACATGACCGAGACACCTCTCTTGTCAATAACCAATAGCGGGACCTGGATGCCCATATTGGCTCCTACATATTCTACGAAGATCTTTATCGGTCAGACCGCATAACAACATACGTTATTCCCTTTGTCATCGGTATGTTACTTGCCCGAGATTCGATCGTAGGTATCTCAATACCTAGTTCAATCTCATTACCGGCAAGTCTCTTTACTCGTTTCGTAATACATCATCCCGCAACTAACTCATTAGTTGCAATGCTTGCAAGGCTTATAGTGATGTGCATTACCGAGTGGGCCCAGAGATACCTCTCCGACAATCGGAGTGACAAATCCTAATCTCGAAATACGCCAACCCAACAAGTACCTTTGGAGACACCTATAGAGCACCTTTATAATCACCCAATTATGTTGTGACGTTTGGTAGCACACAAAGTGTTCCTCCGGTAAACAGGAGTTGCATAATCTCATAGTCATAGGAACATGTATAAGTCATGAAGAAAGCAATAGCAGAATACTAAACGATCGAGTGCTAAGCTAACGGAATGGGTCAAGTCAATCACATCATTCTACTAATGATGTGATCCCATTAATCAAATGACAACTCATGTCAATGGCTAGGAAACATAACCATCTTTGATCAACGAGCTAGTCAAGTAGAGGCATACTAGTGACACTCTGTTTGTCTATGCATTCACACAAGTATTATGTTTCCGGTTAATACAATTCTAGCATGAATAATAAACATTTATCATGATATAAGGAAACAAATAATAACTTTATTATTGCCTCTAGGGCATATTTCCTTCAGTTAATGCTTACTTCCAGGAGTTCAAATCTTACATGCATCACTGTGACATATATGGATCTGAGGATGATACAAATAATAGATTTTTCGTGGTTTGAACCATGACACTCATGCATGATTTCATTATATTCCGTGTTCCATTACTGGTATGTTTGTTCGTGCTTGTACCTCTGAGTCATTGCGATAAGGTAACACTAAAGGCATTGATGACATAACTTCACATGAGGATGATGAATGCCTAGTTGACTTGACTACATCATGTGTTGAGTTACCTATTGATTTGAGCACAACACCTATTTTAGAGAATCATGTTACCGTTATGAATGTGTCATGTGATCAAACAACTGAAATACGAACAATTTTGTGTGCACCCATTGAATTAATTATTGATGAGAAAGAACCATGTGACTCGGTGACTAAATCTAATTTGGATCAAGTACAACTGATTAGACATGATGACATGTTATCTACAATTTGCATGCTCATTCTTTGTATTATGTGGTTTTGAATTCACCCATGGCTTTGTCACATGCAAAACTCAAAATAATCGAAATCACATGTTTAAAATCATCGCAAAGTGTTTGTGCCTATAATTTTACTTTTAACTTGATTGGAGATTATGGCGTAAATAGTGATTTTTTTGTGCATAAGATTTGTATCACGAGTGATGATCATGCTAGTTTGAAAGAAATGAAAATAATTGTGCCAATGTTTAATCATTTTGATATGACCTCTAATCTTGGTGATGATTATGTGTTAAATGACTTGTTGTATGTTTGCTTATTTAAGCATGTTGTAGCATGTAACTTTGATGCAATTAAAGTTTATTCACCAATGTTGGGATGGTTTAATGATGAACATTGTCAATCCTTTGATATGAATAAGAGCTTCACTTATATGAGCAAACTAGCTACAATATTTTCATGCCTTCTACTTCTTGTGATAATATTTTGGCTTTATATTTTACAAACTATGAAAGTTACTCATGTATACATGTGTCATATGTGCAAAAACCAAGAGAAGTAAAAATGGATGACATATACATATACAACATGTGCACCTTGTCTCTTTTGTTAGCCACATTGCAGACTAGGCAACGTTGAGAATGGCTTTGTTTTCAAGAAGGGGGAGGATGAGGAGGACATGGATACCTTGGATACGACAAAAAATGTTGCATACATGCATTTTTGTGAGGTGATTTCTTATAAGAATCATGCAATAATTTATTTATGTTATACGGAACAAAAGTACTTCACATTCTTTTTATTTCTTGCCTAATCGCAGAACTACCAGACACTTGTACAATCCACATATGAAGATAAGAGAAAAAGAGACATTTAGGTGTTATTCAAGAAGTTCTCTCACGTCACTTTTAGCCCAAGATAAAATAGAGTCCAGTCTCTCACGTTCTGGACTTAGATTCGGACTACGCAGACATAACTGACTCAAAATGCCAAGAACTCTTTCATCCGGACTCTGAATTGGGTGATTATTTTTTGTTGGAATTTTTTTCGTGCACTTTCCAACCCAATTAAATTCACCTTCAAATTTTCTGGAGTGTTGAGATATTGACGAAACAATCTAACGCTGTAGGAGAATCCGAGTCAAACAACAAGTCCAAAGGTGTTGCATCACCTCCACTTGGGCCCATGGGCCTTGTATGACCTAGGGTTAATTTTAGGCTACCTTGGGACGTCCTCCCACCTCCTTGGCCACCACCCCTTACTCCTATATAAGTATATCAATCTAATAGATTTTTCCTAGGGGTTTGTTTAGTTAAAAGTTTGCCATTGCAACTTCGTGTACTTCGTTTGTGTCCAACGGCCAGACCAAGCCCGCTTACGGATCCCCACCATTATCAATACGTCATATATACTTGCAATATTCAGATTGCTTTATCATATTCTTGCACGTTCTTAGATTGCTTGCAGGAATAGACCTTCATCGTCAGGCTGATTGTGCTTCTGGCATCGTCAGTAACCTCAGGAGATTGGTCTAGCGATGGCTAAGGCACAAGGTGGGTGCACGTTTGTAGTCGGATCATCAAAGTCGTATCCACCAAATCAATAGTTATCATCTCATCGAAAGATCGGGACCCTCGCCTCTATCAAGGTTTATTCACCAATGTTGGGATGGTTTAATGATGAGCATTGTCAATCTTTTCATATGAATAAGAGCTTCACTTATAGTTGCAAACTAAGTTGCAATATTTTCATGCCTTCTACTTGCAATAATAGTTTGGCTTTATATTTCACGACATATGAAAGTTACTCACGCATAAATGTGTCAGATGTGCAAAACCCGAGGAAAGTAAAAATGGATGACATATACATATACAACATGTACACCTTGTATTTTTTTCTTAGCCACATTTCAAACTAAGCAACACTGAGGACGGCTTTGTTTTCAAGAAGGGGAGGATGATGAGGACATGGCTACCTTGGATATGATCACAAATATTGGATACGCATATTTATTTGAGAACTATTGGACACTTGTACAATCGACGTATGAAGATGAGGGAAAAGATACGTTTAGGTGATTTTCAAGAAGTTCTCTCACGTCACTTTTACCATAACATAATATAGAGTCCAAGTCTCTCACGTTCTGGACTCAGATTCGGACTGCACATACATACCTGACTCAAAATGCCAAGAACTCTTTCATCCGGACTCTGAATTGGGTGATTCGTTTTTTGTTGGAAATTTTATTTCGTGTACTTTCCAACCCAGTTGGATTCACCTTCAAATTCGTCCGGAGCGTTGAGATATTGACGAAACAATGTGATGTTGCAGCAGAATCCGAGTCAAACTACAAGTCCAAAGGTGTTGCATCACCTCCACTTGGGCCCATGGGCCTTGTTGAGGATATAACCCTTAGAGTCACCCGCCAGGAGGGGTCGGGTTACTCATAATGGTCATCACACGAAGCCCAGTACCAAGCTTGAAGACGGCGGGTCAATGATGGGCCTAAGAACCAGAGGTGGCTTAAGGCCCGTAGTGTTAAACCGCCGTATGGCAAGACTTGTAGTGTAAGGCAAGAATAGTTGAGAGTCCGAGCCGGACACTCTTATGAGCCGGCCGGGACTCTGAGTGCCGCTGGGCGTCAGCCTCTCTATATAAAGGGACGACCCGGCGGCGGTTTAGGGACAAGTAAGATCTCATCGAGAGCCAGGCATAGCAATTAAGCTCCCTGGTCATCGAAACCATAATCAATACCACCTCAACTGGACGTAGGCTTTTACCTTCACTGTAAGGGGCCGAACCAGTATAACCCTCTTGTTCCTTGTCCCGTTTAACCCCTTTAAGCTTCCTAGCTACGATGGCTCCATGACTAAGTCCTAGCTCGAGGACATCTGCCATGACAATTCCACGACAGTTGGCGCCCACCGTGGGGCCAGCGCACGGTGGATTTGAGTTCTTGAAGGGCAGCTTCGAAGGGCTCAAGGGATACGCTGTGGGCCGGATGACCAAGAGTCGTCGCGGCAAGCTCTACATCGACGATGCAACCTGGGGCCCCGACGCCGACTCAATCGAGTACGGGTACCGGGTCCCCTTTGACGGGATCCACGTCTTCATTGGCAAAATTGGTGAGCCGGGCCCTGAGCCGGAGCTCTGCACCAACCTCATCGAGACGGCTCAGCGTGCACGGCCCGCCCGGGCTCTACCTGCCTTGAAGCATGCTTTCATGGGGTGTGTCCATGGAGGACTCTCTGAAGGATCTGGATCTGGTGATGAGGCGGCCGCCGGCTCTGACGGCGAGTCGGCTACGGATGAGTCAATCTCATTATATCAACTCCAGGATGGCAGGCTCAGGGGCTGTTCCGACGGCGACAGTATTCCGGATCCTTTTGAGCCGCCGAGCCGGGTTGGAATCTTCATGGCCGGTGCACAGCCTGTTCAAAACCCTGCTGCCGGGTCAGGAAACCCGGTGCCCTCGCCGGCTCAGGTGCTGATGGATCTCACGGACAAGATGACGGCCCTGTTGACCGCTACGGTTGACCCGGCGGATCAAGCTCAGCATGACGCGGAGGTGGCACAGTTAAAGTTAGATCTAGTAAAAGCCAAGGAGGATCTGGCGGCGGAGGGGATCAGGATGGCTGCAGAGAGGGTGGCTCTCGACGCCCAGACTCAGCTGATTCAGGCACAATCTTTCCGTCTCACGATGGATCAAAACGCGTCCAATGAGGTCATGAGAAGGAGGCACCACAAGACCCAATCTCGGCTCCCTCCGGTTTACGATCCTCGGAACCTCTTCAACGCGCCTGGTGCAGGGCCTAGTAACCCGCCAGAGATCATAGCACCCGGGACTGGAACACCAATTCAACCCCAAGTGATGGGGCCTCCCCGGGTGAACCCTGCCCCGCCTCAGTACGTGCCAATACCACCGGGTCATTATGCCAACCCGCTGGAAAACATGGTCGCTGCGGCGGCACGGCTGGCGGCTCTCCCAATTGATGGTGATTCTCCAACGGCGGTTGAAACCCGCCGGGTCAGGGAGCTCCTTCAGACGGCTCTGGCGCAGCAAGAGGCGTACTCTTACAGCCGGGACAGGATCCATTCGACCCCTCGTCCAGGCCGGAGCCCGAGTTATAGCAGACACATGGCTTCAACGACCGGCTCAAGTAATGTCCGACGCCATGACTTGCCACCTGGCCATGGCCCGGCTCATAACGGAGCCTTTGACGCGACAGACCAAGACAGAGCACGGCAAGAGGCAGAGCAGGTGCCTCAGTTGACGGCTTACCAGACACCCCCGGCTTATCCGACGGCTTCCGTCGACGTGGGTATCCCTACAAGGACTGGAGGTGTCCCTTGTTTAGTGCCGGCTCTCCGCAACGAACGTCTACCCAAGGACTTCAAAGGGCCTAGGAAGGTGCCTAATTACATGGCTGATTTACAACCCGGAGTCTGGATCGAGAGTTATGAGATGGCCATGGAATTGCTGGAGATCAGCGAAGCGGCGATGGCCAAGTACTTCACCATAATGTTAGATGGGACTGCCCGCACTTGGTTGAAAGGGCTGCCACCGAATTCCATCGGGTCTTGGGCTGAGCTGAAAGCCCGGTTCATCCAAAACTTCAAAGATACTTGTAGGCAGTCTATGTCAATTGTGGATTTGACTAACTGTAAACAGCAGGAGGGTGAGTCTACAACACATTGGGTTCGCCGGGTCAAAGAGATAATACATTCATATGATAAGATGGATGCCGGCTCTGCAGCCTTAATGTTGGAACATAATTGTCGTTTCTTGCCCCTGAAGATGAAACTCGGGCGGCTCAAGCGTGATTGTAATGATATGGGTACGCTGATGGCAGCTCTCGTCAAGTATGCCGACTCTGATAGTACCAAGGACCCCGCGTCGGATGATGAAAGGGCAGGGAAGGGAAAGAAGAACGGCAATGGCAAGGGTCCTCAGCATAACCCGGTGAACCAAGGAGGTGGCAAGCGTAAGGCCGATGGCAGCCTAGAGTTCGTGGCCAACGCCAACTCACAGGGTAATAACCAGCGACGCAAGGGGAGGCCACCTCCCCGAGCCGGCGGGTCAGGCCCGACGCTGGAGCAGCTGTTGAATGAGCCTTGTCCAAGGCATGGCTCTAGGGAGAAGCCAGCTACTCATCTATGGAAGGATTGCGCAATCATGAAGGCCTTTAAGAATTCCAATGCCTTTAATGGCAACAATGGCCCGGGCGGCGGCTCAGGCGCTGGCGGTTTTCATGGCCCGGGCGGCGGCTCAAATCTTAATCCTCAGAACGGTCAAGGGGGCTTTAATCAGCAGTCTGGCCAGGGTCATCAACAGCAGCAGGGGGGTTATCAGAGCAATCCAAAGCAGCTTAACGGTGGACAGTATCACGTATTTACCACCAGTCTGTGTAAGCGAGATCAGAAGCTTCATAAGAGGGCTGTGAATGCTGTTGAGCCGGCGGTTCGACGCTATTTAAGATGGTCTGAGCAGCCTATTGTGTGGAGTAGGGAGGATTACCCTCCCCGGGTTGATAATCTGGGTCACTTGGCCCTGGTGGTGGCTCCTCAGGTGGGAGGATATAAGTTCACTAAGGTACTCATGGATGGAGGCAGCAGCATCAACATCCTCTATTATGAGACTTTCCGTCGTATGGGGTTGATTGATAAGAACCTCAGCCAGTCCAATACTGTTTTCCATGGCGTGGTGCCCGGTAAGTCGGCTTATCCAGTTGGTAAGATCGAATTGGAAGTAGCCATTGGAGACGAGTACAACTACAGGGTGGAAAAATTGACCTTTGAGGTGGTCAAGATAAGAAGTCCGTATCATGCCATATTTGGGCGGCCGGCTTACGCCAAGTTCATGGCCGGCCGTGTTACGTATTCAGCTCAAGATGCCGGGTCACAATGGGACCATTACGGTTCATGGCAGCCGGAAGGTGGCCTTGGAGTGTGAGGAAGGCGATGCGGCTTATGCAGAATCTGTTTGTGCAACAGAGGAGTTGAAGTTTTACAAGGACAATGTTGACCCAACAGATATGACCTCTCTGAAAAAGCCGACTACGGAGCATGAGCCAGCAATGAAATTTAAGTCGGCTGATGAGACTAAACTTGTTGATTTCGTTCCAGGTGATTCATCTCAGCAGTTTAGCATCAGTGCCAATCTGGATCCAAAATAGGAAAGCGCGCTCATCGAGTTCATCCGTGAGAATAGGGACATTTTTGCATGGAAACCTTCTGACATGCCAGGTGTACCTAGAGAACTCGCTGAGCACACACTCAATGTTGATCCGAAATTCAAGCCGGTCAGGAAATTCCTTCGGCGGTTTAATGAGGAAAGGCGGAAAGCCATTGGAGAAGAGGTGGCCCGGCTCTTGGGGGCTGGTTTTATTGTTGAAGTCTTTCACCCAGAGTGGTTAGCTAACCCGGTGCTCGTGCTCAAGAAGAACGGCACCTGGCGGATGTGTGTGGACTACACAGACTTAAACAAGGCATGTCCGGCTGATCCTTTCGCTCTCCCTCGTATTGATCAAATTATTGATGCCATGATGGGTTATGAGCGTTTAAGTTTCTTGGATGCATATTCTGGATACCATCAGATCAAAATGGCAGTTAAGGACCAGGAGAAGACGGCGTTCATCACTCCCTTTGGAGCCTTCTGTTATGTGTCTATGCCTTTTGGACTCAAGAGTGCACAGGCGACTTATCAGCGTTGCGTGCAGAACTGTCTTCATAACCAGATTGGGCGCAATGTTCATGCCTATGTGGATGATATTGTGGTTAAGTCCAGGGAGAAGGAAACCTTGATAGATGATCTGAGGGAAACCTTTGATAATCTCCGGGTCTACAAGATGATGCTTAACCCGGCCAAGTGTGTTTTTGGTGTTCCTGCAGGCAAGCTCTTGGGTTTCCTGGTTTCTAACAGAGGCATTGAAGCTAACCCGGAAAAAATCAAGGCAATCACCTCTCTGGCTAAGCCGGCGTGCATAAACGACGTCCAGCGCCTGGCGGGTCGTATCGCTGCTTTAAGCCGGTTTATAAGCCGTTTGGGTGAGAAGGCCATGCCGCTGTACCAGTTGATGAAGAAAACTGATGACTTTATCTGGAATGATGCTGCTAATGCTGCTTTTGAGGATTTGAAGAGACAGCTGGCCGAGCCCCCAGTCCTTGCTGCTCCGGTTGACAAGGAGCCTTTATTACTGTATGTAGCTGCTAACACACGGGCCGTCAGTGTGGCTGTGGTGGTGGAGCGCAAGGAAGAGGGTAAGGAGCATCCGGTTCAGCGGCCGGTTTATTACGTCAGTGAAGTGCTCATCGAGTCCAAACAGCGGTATCCACATTGGCAGAAGCTTGTTTATGGTGTGTTCATGGCAAGCCGGAAGCTTAAGCATTATTTCCAGGGTCACCCTATCACTGTGGTTAGTTCTGCTCCCCTTGGAGATATCATCCAAAACAGAGAAGCCACAGGAAGAGTGGCTAAGTGGGCTATAGAGCTCGGGCCTCATGGTCTGAAATACGTACCACGCACTGCTGTTAAATCTCAAGCCTTGGTGGATTTCATCAACGATTGGACAGAGCTACAAGTGCCCGAAGAAAAGCCGGATAATACATATTGGACTATTCACTTCGATGGGTCCAGGCAATTGGAGGGCTCGGGGGCTGGAGTTGTATTGGCTTCCCCTAAAGGTGACAAGTTTCATTATGTGCTACGGTTGATGTTTCCTTGCACTAACAATGCGGCTGAGTACGAGGCCTTGCTCCATGGTCTTCGGATGGCTAAGGAGATGAGCTTGAGCCGGGTAAGGTGCTTCGGCGACTCAGACTTAGTGGCTCAACAAGTATCAGGCAAGTGGGATTCCAAGGACCCTCTCATGGCGGCTTATCGCCGTGAAGTTGATGCCATTGCTGGACACTTTCAGGGTTACCAAGTAGAGCACATCGATCGCAGGAAGAACGAGGCGGCTGATGCATTAAGCCGGCTGGGCTCTCAGCGAAAACCGGTGCCGCCTAATACTTTCCTGGACATCTTGCATAACCCTTCTGTTAAGGTACCTACAGAGGAAGATTTGGCTGTCCCTGACCCGGAGGCACAGTTGGTGGCGGCTCTCCACATCACCCCGGACTGGACGGTGCCATACTTGGCTTACATGACCCGGGGAGATTTGCCTGAGGACGAAACTTTGGCCAGACAAATAACCCGGCGGTCTAAGTCAATGGTTGTTATCAATGGTGAGCTGCATCGCCGCAGTGTTACGGGAGCGTTCCAGCGTTGTGTCTCCCCTGAGGAAGGTCAAGAAATCTTGCGTGAGATTCACGAAGGGGATTGTGGCCATCATGCCGGCTCAAAATCCCTTGTGGCCAAGGCTTTTCGTCATGGTTTTTATTGGCTGACGGCTCATGCTGATGCGGAGGACTTGGTCAGTAAATGTGATGGTTGCCAGAGGTTCTCGCGACGGGCTCATGTGCCGGCTCAGGAGCTGAGGATGATACCAATCACTTGGCCATTTGCGGTCTGGGGGCTTGATATGGTTGGGCCTTTTAAAAGGTCCAAGGATAAGAAGACTCACCTCTTGGTGGCAGTTGACAAGTTCACAAAGTGGGTTGAGGCAGAGCCAGTTAGCAAGTGTGACGCAGCCACGGCGGTTCAGTTCATGAAAAGGGTGATATTTCGCTTTGGTTTTCCACACAGCATTATAACTGACAATGGGACCAATCTGTCTAAAGGCGCCATGGAGGAGTTTTGTCAACGAGAGCATATTCGACTTGATGTTTCATCAGTGGCTCACCCTCAATCCAATGGTCAAGCTGAGAGAGCTAATCAGGAGATTTTGAAGGGCATCAAGCCCCGGCTTTTGGTCCCTTTGCAACGGACGCCGGGTTGTTGGGTGGAGGAGCTACCCTCCGTGTTATGGAGCATCAATACTACTCCTAACAGGTCTACGGGTTACACGCCTTTCTTCATGGTTTATGGAGCGGAAGCAGTCCTCCCCAGTGACATCCGTCATGACTCGCCTCGAGTGGCGGCTTATGTTGAGGCGGATAATGAACAGGCGCGCCAAGATGCTCTTGACTTGTTGGACGAACAGCGTGATGTGGCAGCAGCTCGCTCAGCGATTTACCAACAAGACCTGCGCCGTTATCACAGTCGCCGGGTTAAGTCCCGGGTCTTCCAGGAAGGTGATCTGGTGCTCCGGCTCATCCAAGATAAAAAAGATGCGCACAAGTTATCGCCGCTTTGGGAAGGGCCCTTTATGTTCAGCAAGAACTTGCACAACGGGTCATACTACCTTATTGACGTTCGGGAGCATAAAGATTCACGTAAGTCGGAGGAAGAGACCCGTCGGCCGTGGAACATAGCTCAACTTCGGCCTTATTACACTTGAGCCATCGGCTCTCATAATGTACATATTTCTATAGCCATGTATATATTATGATAAGCAATAAAGCAGGACCTCTGTCCTTTTATCTCCTCCAAAGGTAAATGTGTTGTTTCCATTACAAGATCACATGGTAACTTGGAGGTGGATCCGGCTTACGATCGTATTCGAATCTTGCCGTTAACCAATATATCACCTGGGGGCTTCCTGTTCAAACATAGGTCGTATTCGAACCAAAGAGAACATAGCTGTCGATACCCACTTGATTGGCACACTGCCGAGCTCATTGGGGAGTTTTCTTGATCATATTTGAATCATAGCTCAACCCCTTTGGGAACCGACGTGGATCGTATTCGAATCAGCGTCGTTAAACAACTTTTAAGGTCATTTGGGGGCTTCCTGTTCAAACATGGGTCGTATTCGAACCAAAGAGAACATAGCTGTCGGTACCCTCTTGATCGGCATCGCCAAACCCACTGGGGGCTATATGATCGCATTCGAATCTTAGCTTAACCCCTTTGGGATGGGTCTCTGGTCGTATTCGAACTGGAAGCCCCTAAGTTTTGATTTTCTGATTTACAACAAGTTCTTCTGGTTGTATCAACAGTGTACACGGCGGTTCTTATTCCGCCGACTTAACTTTGATTCACAGTGTTAGTCACACACAATAAGCATTATCAAAACTGGTAAACCGGAGTTGAGGTACCAACCTTATTATCCGGGTTACATAAACCGGAAGTATACTTGAAGGCCTGTAAGTATGCTATTATGGTTACATCAAGGATATAATTGCGGACCAGTCTTTGGTGACTTAGATTCATATTCCGGGTTATACGTATGAGACTATGATCCTCAGTGCGGTAAGCCGCCTAGAGACTTGTGACTTGTTTTTCTATGCAGGATGGTTAAAGACAGCTATTCGAGCTTAAGGAAAATAAATGATCAATTATGACCCGGAGAAATATAAGGAAGCAACTTCAATGGAGTTAAGCATTCAACACGTGCACGATGGCATGACAAAGTTAAAATATTGGTCCTACTCTATTACAAGACTCCCGAGTCCAAAAGGGTGAAGCATTGTTTAACAAGCATAATCATGGGCCGCCTAAAGAGTCAAGATGCTTGCCGGGTCGAAGCTTCCAACTCATCCCTCTCCGCTCCTCCGGCTGTTCCTATGACCTGGAAAGTTGACGATTTCCAGTCAATGCCGCTCAAAGCTTCAAATTGAGCCTCCTCGTCAATTAACCCGGCCGGGTCAACTTCTGGGGCGAAGGTATGCTTACGAGTCGGAGGGATCAAGCTGATTGCTTCGTAGCGTGGAGTGGGGATCCTCTGATTCTCCGAGTCATAACCCGGCTGATACTTGGTGAGGTCGGTGTCATTCCCAATTAAGGTAGCCACCGGGCGGACACTCTTCACACAATCAGCAAAATCTTTTTGGTCAAAGGGAGTGCCGTCTTCCTTCAGACTGGGATATCCAAGTGCGATCTCTGCCGGGTCTAGCTCCGGGAGGAAAGCCTTGGCCCGGCTCAGAGCAGCTATGGCTCCGGCTCTTGCAGAAGCCCGTCGCAGCTCTTGGAAACGCTGAGGAAGAACGGCAAGCCGGCGAAGTACGTCCGCCAGGTGAGTCGGAACCTCACTGGATAGGGCCACAACGGCCAAGGCGCGCTGTGACCCGGTGTAGAGTTGCTCCACCAAGGTGTACACGGCCTTCAGCTTGGTCAGCACGTTCTGATTGAGGTTGGCGCTTCTGGGACCTGTTTAACAAAGTAAGATAAGCCGCTAGCAATGATGGGAGTTATGAGACATAAAGACTGTAAACTTGTTCAAAGCCTGCAGAATGACTTACCGAAGATTGCGGCGACCATCTGTGACACATGGCGCTTTAAGCCGGAGAGTTCGGCGGTTCTCTTCGTTAGAGCCTTCTCCGCCTGTTCGGCCCGGCTTACCAGAGCAGCCTTCTCTTCGGCCCAAGTCTTCCTTTCAGCTTCAAACTTCTTCTTCAGCTTCTCTTGAGCAGCAACACTGGATTCAAATTTGGCGTTGGCCTTCCGGGTCTCAGTTTCCTGAGTCTTCAGGCGGTTCTTCAGCTCAGAGATATCAGCCTCAAATTTCTTGCAAGCAGCCTGTACAATTTCCGGGTTATAGTATGAATAATTATTATGCAACTTTAAAGTCCCAAGCACTTTCCAAGCAAAGACACTTGGCACTTGGGGGCTAATGCATGTCGAAAGTTTCTATCTACAAATTACCGGTTCATGGAAGTAAGCCGGAAGTTAAGTCTACAACATATTCTATCATAAGTAGTAGACTTGGGGGCTAGTATGGTAAAGATGACTATGTGGTAAGCAATAGAGTGGTACCTCAGACTTCTGCTGTATCTGCTTCACCATGTCAATCTCCAGGTCCCGGCTGCTGTGCACCTGATTGACATAGCCGGAGATGATATCTCCAATGCTCAAGTTAGCGTAGTTGGTGATGTCCAGCTTGGCCCTGCGGCGCTCTAGCAACTCTTCCTTGGCAGAGCACTTAGCCAGCGCAGTGGGTCTCCCCGGCTCGACAAACTCCGTCCGGGTGATTACCACGTCCGGGTCATCGGCCGGCTGAGCCGGGCTGGAGATCTCCGGGTTAGCAGAAGTCTCTGTGATTGGCTCGTCGGTTGGAGCGGTGGCTTCAGGAGCAGAGGCAGCTGGGCGGCTCTTGAGCTGAAGCTTCCGGTTCAGTCAGGACCGGCTCTTCGACCGGCTTATTCTTCTTCGCTCTTTTACTGAGCTTTGCTTGAGCACTGAAAGGACAAAAGGTTAGTACAAAAGCATGAGTAAGATAAGTACAACATAAGATGATCATCATTACCCGGGCGCGGTCTTGAAAGCCGGCAGGGTGGATTGCATAGAATCACCAGAGGAAGGTGAAGTTTCCTGATAATTGGAATCAGACGAATTGAGCGGTTGACGAGTGACACCCGCTAAAGGATGACAAGGGTATAAGTTGGAGATAACCTCAGTCTGGCGCTTTCTTGATGCTTCGGGTAAGCCGGAGGAGAGGTCTGCATCCTTGCTGGCCCGGGTTTGCCTCCGGCTCTCATGAATCTGTTGCTTCAAAAGAAATTGAGGATCTTGATAAGCTAAAGGATGCGAAAAGCTTACTTTCCGGGTTACTCTTTGGACTTTCAGCCTTGGCAAGGGGTCTGAGTCGGAGGAAAGTATAGTTACCTCTTCAGTTACCGGGTTACTTGCTCCGGTGTCATCCTGTGGATGATCAGTATCAATAAGGTGGATAGGAATAAACAAGAAACAAAACAAGAGCTACAGGATTCAGGGGTTACCTCTGACTCGGAGCTGTCACTTAGCTGAAGCAGCTCTGAGGCAGTAGGCCTGCTTCCCTTCTTGCGGGGAGCGGCTCTCCTGGCGGCTTTCTTAGCCTTTCTGGCTTTTTTAGCCGCCTCATGGTCATACTTGACCTTCCAGAATTTATCATCAGCCTGAAAAATACAATGAAGACTTCTTAAGGTTCAGATGAAAACTATCTAAGGAGAAAATAAGGTGTTCAGATCAGTGGCTTACCGCTGGGGCCGGGTTAGTCTTGCAGAAGGGGCTTAAGCCGGTCCTCCCGCAGTCTGTCAAGCTCTCATTCAAGAGGGACTTGGTCATGTCGTCAACAACGTCTTCAGGTAGATCGTTGCGGCTGTGTCGCAGAGGGTCATCTTTCCGGCCCGTGTAATCACACATTAAGCCGGGGCGGCGGCTTAAGGGGATCACCCGCCAAGAGATCCAGACCCGGACCAGATCAATGCCGTTGAGGCCATTTCCCAGGAGAGCCTTAATTTTGTTGATGGTGGGGATCAGAGGTTGACGCTCGGCTTGAGTTAGCTTATCCGGCAGGGAGTGACTTGGCTCCAGACGCAGGGCACGAAAGCCGGGCAGAGGGCTCTCGTCAGCCGGCGAAGTATCCTGGCAGTAGAACCATGTCTGGTTCCAGTCCTTTGGATGGCTGGGCGGCTCAGCGTAAGGAAAGAGGCAGTCTCTACGGCGTTGAATGGAGATTCCACCAAGTTCCAGGCTCGGCCCGTTGGCGCACTCGTTCTGGCGGTTCAGATAAAAGAGCTCTCTAAAGAGCAGCAGGCTGGGTTCTTCCCCAAGATAGACTTCGCAGAATACTTGGAAGTTGCATATATTTGACACGGAATTGGGTCCTATGTCTTGCGGCCGCAGATCAAAGAAATTTAGCACATCTCTAAAGAATTTTGAGCCGGGCGGTGCGAAGCCCCGGCTCATGTGATCAGCAAATATCACCATCTCTAGGTTGAGGTCTCTCCTCCGACGGGTCAGGGGCACGATAAGACATGATTTCCTTCTTGGGCAAGTAACCCGTCTTTACGAAATCTGCTAAGGTATCGTCGGTGACATTGGACCTCATCCAGTTGCACATGATGGGTGCCTTGGGAGCTTTGGGAGGCATTGTGAAAGATGAAGCCTATGACAAAAGGAAAATGTCCGGTTCAATTATAAGCCGACAGACGTTTACAGTTTAATGCTCAAATGGTGGCTTATGAGAGGGGCCTAATGACATATGGTTAAGTGCATCGGGTTATCTAAGCCGCTGAAGGTAAGAGTAATTCAAAATTATCTACAGCTTTATCATAAATGAGCCGGAAAATTTTACGGCGCGTGGCTTCTTTTGAGCCGGAAAATTTTGCGGCGCGTGGCTTCTTTAAGCCGGAAATGTGAGCCGCCATAGCTCAGCAGATGCAATTTTTGACTAAGTGTGGTGAAAACAAGTTTCACAGATCGCAGTAATTATTTTGGATCAAACGGTTGGCTAAAAGGAAAAATTTCTAGACCTAGAACAGACACAGAAAAAGTTCGAGGGTTTGAACGGAGCCTTTATGCAATGAAAGGGGATCTATGTACATTGGGAATGGGAGTGAAACAGCTACCGCAGCAGTTCTGTACAGTCTAAAGATCAAGAAAAGGTGGTAATAATGAAATCTATCAAGAAGCTCGCGATGAACGGCGATGAACACGGGAAGAACAGGAAAGAACCCTAATGCAGATCTATTCTACAGAGTGGCAAGGGCTTACGGGTGCTGGAGAGTTGCGGAGGTCATCGCCGTTTCTCTGGTCACGTCAGGTTGATGCAGCGGCCGGAGTCGGGGAAGACTAGGAGACCCACGGCGGCGGCGGCAGTGGAGCTCGGGCGGCAGGACAGTGGCGAGAGGAGGAAGAAGATGGAGGCGACGAGTGACCAGAGGCTCATGGGCCGGGCTATTTATAAGATGAGGCTCATAAGTGGGCGCGAGAAACGAGGAGGCCACGGCGTGGTTATCTCGCCATAAAAACGCCTCGATTTTCGGGACGGCAATTAAAGATAAGATCCGTTGCGGATATGGTGGAGTAAAAAAATGGACTTAATGGAAGATGACATCATGGCGGGTTACCAGAAATCCAGAAGATGACGTCACGGCGGGTTATAACTTTCACACGACCATAAGCCGGAAGATCTTTTCTCTCAAAATAATTGAAGATTGACATGAACCGGTTCAAATCAATCTGGGGCCTAATGTTGAGGATATAAACCTTAGAGTCACCCGCCAGGAGGGGCCGGGTTACTCATAATGGTCATCACACGAAGCCCAGTACCAAGCTTGAAGACGGCGGGTCAATGATGGGCCTAAGACCCGGAGGTGGCTTAAGGCCCGTAGTGATAAACTGCCGTATGGCAAGACTTGTAGTGTAAGGCAAGAATAGTTGAGAGTCCGAGCCGGACACTCTTATGAGCCGGCCGGGACTCTGAGTGCCGTTGGGCGTCAGCCTCTCTATATAAAGGGACGACCCGGCGGCAGTTTAGGGACAAGTAAGAGCTCATCGAGAGCCAGGCATAGCAATTAAGCTCCCTGGTCATCGAAACCATAATCAATACCACCTCAACTGGACGTAGGCTTTTACCTTCACCGTAAGGGGCCGAACCAGTATAACCCTCGTGTTCCTTGTCCCGTTTAACCCCTTTAAGCTTCCTAGCTGCGATGGCTCCACGACTAAGTCCTAGCTCGAGGACATCTGCCGTGACAATTCCACGACAGGCCTTGTATGACCTATGGTTAGTTTTAGGCTTCCTTGGGACGTCCTCCCACCTCCTTTGTCGCCTCCCCTTGCTCCTATATAAGTAGATAAATCTAGTAGCTTTTTCCTTGGAATTTGTTTAGTTAAAAGTTACCCATTGCAACTTCGTGTACTTCCTTTGTGTCCAACGACTGACAAGGGCCGCTTTCGGATCCCCACTTTTATCAATACTTCATATATATTCACAATATTCAGATTGCATTGTCATATTCTTGCTTGTTCTTCGATTGCATGCAGGAATAGAGCTTCGTGGTCAGGCTGATCGTGCTTCTGGCATCATCAGTAACCTCAGGAGATTGGTTTAGCGATTGCTAAGGCGCAACATCATGCACGTTCGTAGTCGGATCCTCAAAGTCGACTCCACCAAATTGATAGTTATCATCTCATCGGAAGATCGGGACACCCTCGCCTCTATCATAGAGGGCGGCTTCAATAGGAGGCCGGCTCATGGCCTAGTATCTGGCAGGCTGGCTCGATGAGGAGGTAAAGAGGAATCTCTCTTACTTCAGCAGCAAGATAAGTAGGAAATAGACTAAGACACGGGTCATAGTATGACCCAGATTCCGCTGTGACCTCAGGGCCTCGACCTGTATATAAAGGGGAGCCCCTGAGGCAGAAAGATTAGCGTACAAGCTCTTGAGTACTAGGTTAGTGTAGGATCGAAAGTATGTATAGAGTGGGGGTGATTAGAGTATTTGACAAATAAAAAACTAGACTTTTCCCAATTTTAAATGTGGACAAATTATAGCAATTATGACTAGTCAAGCAATCAACCTACACATGCAATTCTAAGAGTATATCAGCGAAAAGTAAGGCATTACACATGAAAGTAAAGGGAAGGGTTTGGAGAAGGCAAACGCAATGGGGGACACAAAGACTTTTGGCGTGGTTCCGATAGGTGGTGCTATCTTACATCAACATTGATGGAGACTTCAACCCACGAAGGGTAATGGATGCGCGAGTCCACAGAGAGCTCCACCCACGAAGGGTCCATGAAGAAGCAACCTTGTCTATCCTACCATGGCCATCGTCCATGAAGGACTTGCCTCACTCGGGTAGATCTTCACGAAGTAGGTGATCTCCTTGCCCTTACAAACTTCTTGGTTCAACTACACATCATGTCGGAGGCTCCCAAGTGACACCTAACCTATCTAGGAGACACCACTCTGCAAAAGGTAATAGACAGTGTGTTGATGATGAACTCCTTGCTCTTGTGCTTCAAATGATAGTCTCCCCAACACTCAAATCTCTCTCACAGATTACGCTATGGTGGATGAGGGATTTGAGTGGAAAGCAACTTGGGCAAGGCTAGAAATCAAGGTTCAAATGGTAGGAATGGAATCTCTTGATCTCAACACATGAGTAGGTGGTTCTCTCTTGAAAATGAATGGTGGAAGTGTAGGCACGTTCTGATGTGGCTCTCTCTTTGGAGAAGAAGGGGGTGGAGGGGTATATATAGCCTCCACACAAAATATAACCATTACACACTTTTGACCCATTTCAGTGGCACTGATCAGTAAACTCGGTGGCACCGATTTGTGTAAAGATATGAACATTAGGAATCTTGGTGGGACCGATTAGAACAACTCAGAGGGACCGATGTGCAAGGGATTAGGGAAAACCTCATCTCGGGGGCACCAATTGCATCATATCGGTGAGACCGAAGTGAAGCAATAAGTAACAGAGAATCGGTCAAGCCATCTCGGTGAGACCTATTGCAATTCTCGGTGGAACTGAAATAATTGCAACACAGAGAGCTGGCAAGGCTATCTCGGTGGGACGGAGATCCATATTTGTGGATCCGACTTGTTAGGTTTTTGGCAGTGGCTAAGTCTAGATGAACTCGGTGGCTCCGGATAGGCAATATCGGTAGGGCCGAGTTGGAGTTTAGGTTTTGGACATATTTGGATGGAAAAAGTAGCTGAGGGTTTTGAAGCAGTATCACTAAGAACTTGACCAACAAGATGATTAAGCAACACCTCATCCCCTTTTAATAGTATTGGCTTTCCTATGGACTCAATGTGATCTTGGATCACTTAAACAAAAAATGAAGAGTCTTGAGCCTTTTGCCAATCCATTTCCTTAGCATTTTGAGGGGGTCCACATCTCTAGTTCTTGACATGCCAATCATTGAACATCCTGAAATATTTATCTTGAATAGAAATTAATTCAATGAGGTATATGTTGTTATGAATTACCAAAACCACCCAGGGATTGGTTGCACTTTCTGAAGGAAATATGCCCTAGAGGAATAATAAAGTTGTTATTTATATTTCCTTATATCATGATAAATGTTTATTATTCATCCTAGAATTGTATTAACCGGAAACTTAGTACATGTGTGAATACATAGACAAACAGAGTATCCCTAGTATGCCTCTACTTGACTAGCTCGTTAATCAAAGATGGTTAAGTTTCCTGACCATAGACATGTGTTGTCATTTGATGAACGGGATCGCATCATTAGAGAATGATGTGATGGACAAGACCCATCCGTTAGCTTAGCATTATGATCGTTTAGTTTTATTGCTATTGCTTTCTTCATGACTTATACATATTCCTCTGACTATGAGATTATGCAACTCTCGAATACCAGAGGAACACTTTGTGTGCTACCAAACGTCACAACATAACTGGGTGATTATAAAGATGCTCTACAGGTGTCTCCGAAGGTGTTTTTTGAGTTGGCATAGATCAAGATTAGGATTTGTCACTCCGTGTATCGGAGAGGTATCTCTGGGCCCTCTCGATAATGCACATCACTATAAGCCTTGCAAGCATTTTGACTAATGAGTTGGTTGCGGGATGATGCATTACGGAACGAGAAAAGAGACTTGCCGGTAACGAGATTGAACTAGGTATGATGATACCGACGATCGAATCTCGAGCAAGTAACATACCAATGACAAAGGAATGGCGTATGTTGTTATGCGGCTTGACCGATAAAGATCTTCGCAGAATATGTAGGAGCCAATATGAGCATCCAGGTTCCGCTATTGGTTATTGACCAGAGATGTGTCTCGGTCATGTCTACATAGTTCTCGAACCCGTAGGGGCCGCGCGCTTAACATTCGATGACGATTTGTATTATGAGTTATGTGTTTTGGTGACCGAAGTTTGTTCGGAGTCCCAGATGAGATCACGGACATGACGAGGAGTCTCGAAATGGTTGAGAGGTAAAGATTCATATATTGGAAGGTTATATACGGACATCGGAATGGTTCCGAAGAGGTTCGGGGATTTACCGGGAGGCTATCGGAACCCCCCGGGAAAGTTAATGGGCCTCATGGGCCATCATGGAGAAGAGGAGGCAGGCCACAGGAGGTGGTGCACGCCTCCCCCTTGCCCAATCCGAATTGGACAAGGGGTGGGGGCGCGACCCCCCCTTTCCTTCTCCCTCTCCCCCTTACCCCTCTCCGTTGGAAGGAATGGGGGCAGAGTCCTAGTATGCCCCCCCTTGGCGCGCCCCCTTGGGCCGGCCAGCTCCTCATCCCCGCCTTTATATACGTGGGCAGGTGTCACCCCAAAGGAACACCAAGATTTCTCTTAGCCGTGTGCGGTGCCCGCCTCCACAGTTTACTCCTCCGGTCATAGCATCGTAGTGCTTAGGCGAAGCCCTGCACGGACCACATCACCATCACCGTCGCCACGCCGTCGTGCTGACGGAACTCTCCCTCGACCCTCTACTGGATCAAGAGATCGAGGGACGCCATCGAGCTGGACGTGTGCTGAACACGGAGGTGCCGTACGTTCGGTACTTGGATCGGTTGGATCGTGAAGACATTTGACTACATCAACCGCGTTAATCTAACGCTTCCGCTTTCGGTCTACGAGGGTACGTGGACACACTCTTCCCGTCTCGTTGCTATGCATCTCCTACATAGATCTTGCGTGCTCGTAGGAATTTTTTTGAAATTGCATGCTACGTTCCCCGACACTTTCAATCTCCCCCTTTTTGGTAATTCATGACAACATATAGATCAGAGCCTTGACAAAGGATTAAATGAATGAAATACATCATCGCTTTGAGAAGTATGTGATAAGTAAGAGCTCCTGCTAAATTTGTGCATTATTAAGAATTTGCATTTGAATGCAAATGCATAATCGATTAGGATCATGGGTCACTCTTCCATGTCACATACAACTTAGTGGAGCGCACAAAATGATATGACTGAAATTGTAAGCATGCATCACCAAAAACATAAGTGAATGATCGTACACAATTAATGATAGAGATAAGCATTAAGCATCACATGAAGCATAGTATGATCAATCACACATCCAACGTAGTATCTCACACACATAACGAGAAAAGTAGCACAAACCAAATGGAAATAGTAGCAAGAACTCAAGAAAAACCAACGAGCAAAAAGCAAGACACTCTCTCACTCGAAGCCTAATGATCTATACATATTCTCCCCCTTTGGCAACAAGTACCAAAAAGCGCGAGTAAGCATAGGACTATGCGGCTCTCTAGGCCCGATCTCCGGCAGCTCTTGGCGGTGAAGACCTCTGGCTAGCAGCTCCGGTGTGTGTATATGGCATTGAGAGAAGAGCGTCCGCAAAAGCTTCGTCTGAAGTCGGCTGGGCAGGTGGAATAGTGACTGGAGGTGGCACTGTAGCAGTGGCAGCAGGTGCAGAGTGAGTGGTCCTCGTGTCTGCAACTGGCACAACAGTAGATCTGGATGCTCTGGGCACTGTCTGAAACCTGTTAGTCATCGACAAATCATCTCCATTGTCCTCAGCTACAACTCTGGCTGTAACAACATCCTCCTTCAGCTTCCTCACCTCTGACTGAACCTCAATGATCTTCACATCAAGATCATATATCTTAGCCTGGACTACCCGCTCCAAGATCTCCTAGTTCTTGGTGAGGTTGGCCAGACTTCTCTCAATTCTCAAGGTAGCTTCAAGCAGATATGTCATTTGATCATTCTTTGTCTTGAGGTCAGCTATGGGATTAGTGGATGTAGATGCCTTCTGTGCTGCTTTAGCTTCAGTAGCTCCCTGGATGCTCTCTTGTGCCTGAATAGATGTAGGGTGTGAAGAGTCCATCACCACCACATTATCCTCAAACTCTGGCAACAAGGGTAGATGCTCACGACCAATAAGATATGTGCTCGTTCCAACCTTGGAATTGATGAGCAACTGAATGTGCAGAGCAAATCCACATTATCACTTTTGGTCAGCCACAGTTCTCTTGACTGTCTCAACTATAAGGCTCGTGACTTTGAATTTTTGCGGTGTGTCAAACAAATGTAGCAAGTTGATGGAGTGGCCACAGATCATCTTGTCATCTCTAGAATTGGGAAATAGAGTGTGCCTCAAGATTGTGTTAATGGTGGCCAAACCAGCAAGCAAATTGTCGTGGTTTTGTCACGGCAGATGCCCTCGTGAAAGGACTTAGGTGCGAGGCCATGGCTACGGTGATTATGTTTAAGGGGTTGAGCGGGATGAGAGACACACGAGTTTACCCAGGTTCGGCCCCTCACTGACGAGGTAAAAGCCTACTTCCTGCTTTGTGTTGTATTGACTGAGTATCGATTACAAGGGAGCGGAATCGCTTGACCTAGCTCTGGATTGATTGTAACCTAAGTCTCACCCACCGCAGGGTCTCGCCTTTATATACACAGGTCGAGGCCCTGGGCTTACAAGAGTCCAGGTCGGGTCATACACTACAAAAAAAGACACATCCGTGACATTTTGGGCCGAGCGAATTTTTTTCTGTCATACATATGACACTTCTATGACGATAATTGTGACAAAACCCGGTATCATCATAGATGTGGTGGGCTCCTACTTCTATGACAAAAAATCATGACAGAAAATGGGCTTTTCGTCCTGGGCGGGCCGGAGCCGCAGCTGCATGACATTCTTTGGGCCGTCCATGACGGAAAAAACCGTGGTAGAAGCGAGGGCGAGGAAAATTTTGGGGAGTTCCCGGTTACGGTGGGAGGTCGGGGGCCGAGCGATGCGCGTTTCTCTCGTACACGTACGCGCGTGTGTGCGAGGCGTTGGCTCTAACTGAACCCGAGCGAGGCGTTGGGATCTAACTGAACCCGAGTGATTGCACTCCAGGCTACGCGTTACTGAACCCGAGCGATCGATCGATGGCTGTTAACTGAACCCGATCGAGCGATTCCTTCGCTACTCCTGCTAACTGAAGCCGATCGATGCTGCCTCTGGATGAACAGTGAGCGTTGCTGGGGGGTTTGGATGAACAGTTCCCGGTGGGGGTGGATGAACAGGACCCCGTGGTGTTGCCTCTGGACGAACAGGACCCCGATCGATCGAGCCGGTTGGGGCTGGATGAACAGGACCCCGTGGAGGGCAGGATGAACAGGACCACCCCGTGGAGGGCAGAATGAACAGTAGACGGTGGAGGGCTGGATGAACAGTAGCCCATGGAGGGGTGGTTGAATAGGAGCCCGTGGAGAGGGCTGGTTAAACAGTAGCCGGTGGAGTAGCGCATGGTGGAGGCTGGATGAACAGGAGCCCATGGATGAACAGTCGCAGGTGGAGGCTAGAGGAGGTCGACGGTGGATGAACAGTAGCCCGTGGAGGCGGGAGGGGGTCAACGGTGGAGATGAAGAGTGTCCCGTGGAGTCCCATTTTGCGGTACGCCACACCCCTCCCGATGAACAGGACCCCCGTTTCGACCGTAGCGCTCCAACACAAGTCCGTTTCCTCCGTTTTGCGGTACGCCACACCCCTCCCGATCAACAGGACCCCCGTTTTGACCGTAGGAGGTCCGTTTCCTCCGTTTTGTGGTATGCCAGACCCCTCCCGAAGAACAGGATCCCGTTTCAAACGTGGCCGGTCGAACACAAGGCCGTTTCCTTCGTTCTGCGGTACGCCAGGCCTCGTTTCCATCGGCTGTTCCGTCCAAGCTGTCACGACCGGATTTTTGGGATAATAATTTCCCAGAAAAACGGCCTTTGTGCTCACCAGCCCCAGGATTACTGTTAGCTGATGAGGTACCAACTTGATACAAGAATTCCAAGCAAGGTACAAAAATATGTAGTACAAGACCATTGAGGCCTAGGAGTACAACACTTGGTTTCTAATGGTTGAGGGCGGAAGCGGTTGGATACATCTGCGTCTATGGGACTCCATTTCCCACAAGAACAGCTGACCAGGATAACTCATATCTTCGCGAGGCTGCTATCGTCAACACGTAGGCTCCGAGGTTGTCACCGCGATGCTTATCTCCAAGCGCAAAAATCTGGCCAAGACAATAGCCAGGGACAAGCCAGTGAGTACGTTTGAATGTACTCGCAAACATTAAGAACACGGGTATAATATAATAAGGGACAAACATGCTCCGAGATGATTATGATCACAACGTCTGTCACGGAATATACGAAAAACCATGATGCACACATGTGGGGTAAAAATAGACAAAAATAAAATACTGGGTGCCAAACGAGGGTCTGAATGACTCCTCGAGAGGAAACTGCAAGAATAATAATGCCGCAGTCGGGCGTCGGGGCGACACCACATAAAGGGCTTATAAATAAAAGTAATAACAAGCATGCCACAGTCGGGCGTCTGAGCGACACCACATAAAGGGCTTATAAAAGATAAATAAACAACAAGCATGCCGCAGTCGGGCGTCTGAGCGACACCACATAAAGGGCTTATAAAAGAACAATCACAGTGGGTATCCAGGAGGTAGAACCATCCCAGGGATACTCAATAAAATACATAATGTAAATGGTTAGTCCATAATAACAAAATTAAAATATGATCCTCAGATGTCACAGGTCATAAACCCAAATCTAGTCTAGTCGTTTCTCCATCCGAAGACCGTCACTGAGTTCTAGCTAATTCGTTCTCCATCCAAACACCGTTACTATGATCCAGTTAGCCGTGTCTCCATCCGAAAACCGTTGCAAGATTCAACTCAGACTGGGGTCCTTACTCAAGAACATGGCTATCCAACAGGATATATCCTCTGCAGAGGGAGTACTATTTTCCCACGAGTAACGGATTTACTTAGTCTTTCGGGACTAATTCCGCCTACGGCCTTTTAATTGAAAACACGGCTGACCTGCACACACCAGCTTAACTCACCGATGTCTGGAATCACCCACGACACCTGCCAAGCAAACTCTAAGTGGGGAGGCTACAACCTCGACGTAGCATGGGATCAAATTTCTATATGCGCGCTCTAAGGGGTGCCCCCCTCTCGGTCCCAACCGGAAACACCCATGCCCCCGGACCAAGTGGCATGCCTACCGGAGGCCTCCGGTATCTTCCACTATGGCCTCTCTGTACGGTGTGTGCTTTGGTAAGGGGTTGACAACTTACTGAACCATACCCCGTCTGCGACAGGGACAAGTGGTGGTACCAACAAATAGGGAAGCTACTGACCAACACTCGACCTACGACCGACTCAGGTGGTCCAAGAATCCTCCAACAATATTACCATCAGTGGAATAAATCACCACCCATCAAGCCTCACCATGCCATACCGGACATACTCGTATCGACGAGGGACTAGGGACAAGCTCGTGTCTACCCAAGACCATGACTTTCCCAGCTTCCTTCCGGTATGCATGAGGAGCTTACGAGGATGATCCAAATCACTAGTGCATCCATTGCTGACCACAAAACAACTCTAAAGTGTACTCATGCACGAGACTTTATCGTTACATAAAGATATCGCATACTCCAAGTCAAAGGGTGTTGTGATCGAGTCAAAACACCACAATAAAATATTATGCCAGAGTTCAGAAATGCTTGCCTTCAAGAGTATGCAAAGGATGCACTTTTTCAAAAGCTTTCCCTTCTCTCCAAAATTCCTATTTGAGAAATATCCAAATAACAAATATTTCAAACACAGTACAAAACGTTGTCTCAAATATTTTTGAAATAAATCTTAAAATAAACTAGATGGAATTTGAGAGAGGTAGGAAAAAGAATCAACTCATTTGGAGTTTTATTTTAAAAGTTATAGCTGGTCAAAGTCTGGTCAAAACTCTGTTTTTAATAAAACCAGAAAAAGGAAAACGCTTCGGGGTAGAATACGCTTTCGAAGCAGAGAAGACGTACTCGGAACTCTGCGCTTTCACTTAAACAGAGAGAGAACGGCGCGCGGGTCACTGACAGTGGGTCCAGACGGCCCACTGGTCAGGTTTGACCGTTCTCCCCTCCCTCCTCTCTCTCTCTGCCCGACGGGAGCGGGGCTCCGGCGATCGCTGGCGACGAACGGAGGCTCCTCGAGGGCATCTAAGGGCAGGGATGGACTGGCCAGACCGAGGCGGTCCTCGTGGTGGTTGCTGGGTCACCGGGGGTGGAAGAAATCGCCGGCGGCGAGCTCCGCGGCGGAGGGGGCTACGGTGGTGAAGTGGTTTTTGGGCTCCGGTGGTCTCCGATCGAGGCTGGGTAGTTGGGCAGCTCCGCAAGGACCAGGGGAAGCTATTGGTGGCGTCGGTTGGGCGAGGGAGTGGCTGATCGCGACGTATTGCACCGGAGTTTGGCGGCGGCCGAACTGGCCGGAGTTGGTGAAGATGGCCACTACGGGTCGATCCACTGCTTGGGGAGCGCTAGGAGGAAAGTCTGAGGTCGCCTGGGGTCTTGAACGAGCTCGGGGACCCTTTAAATAGGTGCTCGAGGCTGGACCGCGGCGGCTGGATAAGAACGACGACGAGTCGCCGTTTCTGTAGCTGCAGGGCGCCGTGGCGGCGACGAACGCGTGCCGACGAGCTTCAGGATAAGATCGAGCTATTCACAGGGGCAGCTGGCGCGCTGGTGTGGTTTGGGCGGTGCCGAACATGGCAGAGGCCGCTGCCGACGCCGGCGTGCTGCCAAGGGCGCTGCCAGCGGCGCCGCAGGGCGCTAGAGATGGCGTGGAGAGGGGGGTGAGCTAGTGCGGGGTTCAGCGGTGGAGCAGGGGCCAGGGACGGGTCGCGTCGAGTGCGGCGTGTCGGCTCAGTGCGCGCGCGTGCAAAACGTGCGCTCTGGGCGCGCCCAGAGCATGCACGGAACCTGCTCGACGAAATGCCAGGGCGGTCTAGAGCGCGAGGGTGGGGCTGGCAAATAACAGGACTAGGATAGAGGCAGCTAGGAGCTCAGTGGACATGGTTGCTGGGTCACTGGAGCAAGATCACAGTGCAAACAAAGAACTCATGCCAAAACAGACTGTGCACACCAAGTGTTCGACAGAATGCCAAGTGCACTTAGGCAACTCTTGGAGTGGCCAAACTTTCCAGATCCTAGCCTCTTTAGGTGTAGAAGATGATGGCAAAATCATATGGGCAAAACCAGAAACTTGATAGTGTAAGATTTGCAAAACTCCAGTTTTGGACAGAAAGAAAAAGGGTTTAATGCATGCACTTCAAAACCTCCAATGTGTCTACTCTTCTGGACTTAAGGGTTTTGAAGGGAGAGCTACAAGTAGGAAAAAGCTGAGGGTTACTAGAGCAAAGTAAAATAAGGTTGCAGTGCAAATCACCAAATTGGACCAGAATGCAAAAGAGGTTGATTCACTCAATTTTTTCAAAGAACATCACTGGGTTTTTGCATGAAGATGAATTGTATGCATCCACTGACATCTCCAAACACTTGGAAGAATTTTTAAAGGAATATTTAAATGGGTTGTAGTGCAAAAGTGCCTACTGGACCAGATTGGAAAAGTTGGTGTAGAGCTCAAAATCTCCAATGGACAAAAGGTATTTTTGCATAAAAGTGATGGGGAAACCTCACATGACATCCCCAAATTTTGGTGGAATTTTTAAAAGCATTTGTCAAAAGGTTGTAGTGTAAAACAGGCTCCAAATGCAAAAGAAAACGTTTTAAAAGAATAAAGCTCTGAGAAAACAAATCTTGCAATTTAAATCCACTAATAAAAAAATTGTTTTATTAAAGAGAGTATTCAAGTCCAACAATACTCTTTGAAGGTTTTTCCACTAGAGGCAAAAATCCAAAATCACAAAGGGTAAATCTTGGCAAAAAGGAAAAGTTTTATTTCCTAGCAACACTTTAATAAATAAAACAAGGTCAAAATTTTTGGGTGTCACACAAGCCCTCCCGATGAACACGACGGCGCATTCCGTTCCGACCCAGCCGGTTGGCTCCCCATGAACACGACGACGACGCTGTTTCTCCGTTCCGACCCAGCCATGTACACGAGCCCTGGCCGTACGTATGCGCGAGTAGGCGTTCGAGACCCTGCCCGTATGTACGTACGTGGCCGTATTTTCCTTCTTGCACACTGGCCGCTGTACGTACGTGTACATGCTACGTGCGCGCCTCTACTACGACACGTGCGCGCCTCTACATCGACCAGTATGTACGTACACGTTCGCGACCAGAATGACAATGCTACGTACGCTTCGACCAGGTGGGTCCGGACTGTCAGGCACTTCCTTGCCCACGAAGATGTAGCTGGTGGGTCCCAGCAGTCAGGGGGGTGAATCTTTTTTTTGCCCGGACGCACTTTCTTGCGTGCGAAGATGTAGCTGGTGGGTCCCAGCAGTTAGGGGGAAACGTTTTTTTTCGTGAAATAGAGTGGCCCGTCCGGTGGGTCCCAGCTGTCAGGTGGAGGAATCATTATTTTCCGCGTAATAAGGAGGCACTTCCTTGCTACGGCCGTGGACCCAGCTGTCAGCCTCTCCACGTACAGTACTCTTCCTATGGAAGTCGTTCCTTGACCACGTTGACCACGCCGCATGGAGAGCACCACGGCGGTGGACAACGGCGAGGCCTAGGAAGGGGACGACGCGGAGCCGGGGAAGACGCGGCAGTGGAAGCCCGCGCGGAGAGGAGTACGAGGGTTCACTGGTTCGGCTGCGGTCGCCGTAGGGCCTGGCCAGCGGTGGGAATAGTAGGGGGCGGTGAGGCCTCCGCAGCAGCACAGCCGGCCACGGGAGGCAGGAGCATGCGGCACAACCGGCGCTGCTTTGGGCGGCTGGAGCAAGAAGACCAGAGGTTGAAGAAGCACTACGGCCGTTGGATGGACATCGTACGGTCACTGGAGCTAGAATCGTTCATATTGACTAAAGTTGACAAAGGCCCCCGTCCCAGTCAACTTAGTAGGCCCACAAGTCAGCCTCCCACCATGGTGGGTCCCAGCTAGCAGGGTGAGTATTCATTTTTTTTGTGCATAATAAGGAGGCACTTCCTTGCGTGCGAAGATATAGCTGGTGGGTCCGAGCGGTCAGCGGTGGTAACGTTTTTTCGCGAAATACAGAGGCCCTTTCGGTGGGTCCCTGATGTCAGGTGGAGGAATCATTATTTTGCGCGTAATAAGGAGGCATTTCCTTGTGTGCGGCCGTGGACCCAGCTGTCAGCCTCTCCACGTACAGTCCACTTCAGATGCATGTCGGTCGTTGACCACGTTGACCAGGCCGCGCCGAGAGCACCAGGGCGGTGGACGACGGCGAGGCCTAGGAAGGGAACAACACGGAGGCAGGGAAGACTCGGCAATTGTTTCCCACGCGGAGGGGAGTATGACTGTACGAGGGTTTACTGGTTCGTCTGCCGTCGCCGGAGAATAACAGCAGGTGTGGGTGAGTAGAGGGATGGCTAGGCCAGCGATGGGAGTACGGTGGGGCGATGAGGCCTGCGCGGCAGCAGAGCCGGCCGTGGGGAGGAGGGAGCAGGCAGTCCCGCCGGCGCTTGTTTGAGCGGCTGGAGCAGGAAGAGCAGAGATTGAAGAAGCACGACGGTCCTTGGATGGCCATCCAAGAGTCATTGCTTGTGCGTCAACCTTTTTTTAGGAAAGCCTCAAATCTGTGGAAAACAACATACATCCCATCTGCCATTATTTCTAATAATTTACAGCCCATTTGCTAATTATTAATTTTTTTGGAGCCCATATTCTTTTTGTTAGCATTACAACCCATATTGTGGCCATGGTTAAAAAATTATACGAAATTTTGCATATTTCGGTGCGGTCCGAACTGTTTTTAATCCCGAAATTTTGACTCACATTCAAACTGATTTTAAAAATATAAAATCCAACAAATTATCCATGCATAAAAATTAATGTAATTTAAAATCTCGAAATGAAAAAAAAAGATATTTGAAACTAATTGCCGGTTTGATGTGTTTTAAAAATGTACAACCCATTTCTCATTACTGATGGGCCATTTTCTTGGCCAGCCGAATGAAAGCTCTCCTCGCCTTGAAAGATTTGCAGCCCAACAGGCCTGACAAAGTGACTTACTTGGCAAATCACAAAAAAAACTGGGCTGTGGCCGTGGACCCAGCTGTCAGCCTCTCCACGTACAGTACTCTTCCGATGGAAGTCGTTCCTTGACCACGTTGACCACGCTGCATGGAGAGCACCACGGCGGTGGACGGCGGCGAGGCCTAGGAAGGGGACGACGCGGAGCCGGGGAAGACGCGGCAGTGGAAGCCCGCGCGGAGAGGAGTACGAGGGTTCACTAGTTCGGCTGCGGTGTGAGGCTGCCGTCGCCGCAGGGCCTGGCCGGCGGTGGGAATAGTAGGGGCGGTGAGGCCTCCGCGGCGGCACAGCCGGCCACGGGAGGCAGGAGCATGCGGCACGACCGGCGCTGCTTTGGGCGGCTGGAGCAAGAAGATCAGAGGTTGAAGATGCACTATGGCCGTTGGATGGACATCGTACGGTCACTAGAGCTAGAATCGTTCATATTGACTAAGTTGACAAAGCCCTTCTTCCCCGTCAACTTAGTAGGCCCACAAGTCAGCCTCCCACCAAGGTGGGTCCCAGCTAGCCGGGGGAGTATTCATTTTTTTGTGCGTAATAAGGAGGCACTTCCGGTGGGTCCGAGCTGACAGTAGGGGAGACATTTTTTTCGCGAAATACGGTGGCCCGTCAGGTGGGTCCCAGCAGTCAGGGGGAAAACGTTTTTTTCGCAAAATACGGTGCCCCGTCCAGTGGGTCCCTGCGGTCAGTTGGAGGAATCATTATTTTCCGCGTAATAAGGAGGCACTTACTTGCTGCGGCCGTGGACCCAGCCGAGACTCTCCACGTACAGTATACTTCCGATGGAAGTCGTTCCTTGACCACGTTGACCTCGCCGCGTTCCGTTGCATGCATGCGTCCATGGGCGTGGTGCGTCCCCACTGTCAACCTCTCACGTACAGTCATCTTCCGATGACTCTCGGTTGTTGACCACGTTGACCACACCGTGCCGAGAGCACCCAGACTGGAACGACCTGGAGATGGGGAAGACGGGGCAGTGGAGTCGCAGATGGAGAGGAGTGGAAACTTCACTGGTTCGGGTGCGCGACAGCACAGCCACGGTGCCGCCCACGGGAGACAGGAGCAAGAACAGAGGTTGAAGAAGGAGCACGGTTGTTGGATTAACATCCAACGGTCCAGCTTCTAGAATCATTTGTTGATTAAGTTGACAAAGCCGTGCATACACGTCCGCTTAGTAGGCCCACAAGTCAGTCACCAAATCTGACGGGTCCCAGCTGTCAACGGGATGAATATTTTTTTTGCAAAACAAGGAGGCACTTCCTTCCGTGCGAAGATACAGCCGGTGGGTCCCAGCTGTCAGGTGGAGGAAACATTTTTTCAGCTTAATAAGGAGGAACTTTCCTTGCGTGCGACTATGGACCTCGTGGGTCCCAGCCGTCAGGCTCTCCATGTACAGTCCTCTTCCGATGATTCTCGTTTGTTGACCACTCCGCACCGAACGCAGTGAGGCGGTGGACGACGGCGAGGCCCCGGACGGGAACGACTCGGAGATGGGAAAACGCGGCAGTGGAGTGGCAGATTGAGAGGAGGAGAAGGGTTATAACTGGTTCTATTATGGCATGGGGCTGTAGTCTGTGGAGAATAACATGAGGTGTCGAGGGGTCGAGGGATAGCCTGGCCGGCGGTGGGGTAGCGCTTCGCAGCGATGCGTGCTAAGCAGAGCCACTAGCCGCCAGAGGCCGGACCAGGCGGTCCCGGTGACGCTGGAGGAAGAAGACGAGAGATTGAAGGTGCATGCTGGCCGTTGGATATAAATCCAATGGCTGTGGATGACACAATCATTTGTTGACCAAGTTGCCAATGCCATGCGTAGGCTTCGACCTATTGGCCCACATGTCAGCCTGCAAAAATGTGGCATATATTTAACCCATGTTTTCTAGAATGTATAGTCCATTTGCTGGGCTGGGTGAACAAATAATTTCACGTCAATCAGGCCCATTTATATTTTCTAAGAAAACCCAACCCATTTGCACTTCCTTGAAATACACGTATTAGGTGGGCTCGTTATATATATAATGTTATGTTAGAAGGAGCAATTAATATCAAAGAATAAACCGGAGAGGCACATTATATATATATAATTAAGAAATTAGCGAGTTATTGCTCAAAATAAAAATGAGCGCGTTATTATTAAATTGGTCCTTAAAATCTTCGCATACGCAATCACCAGGATTTTCCTTGCCTGTGAGTCAAAAACAACCAGGATTTTCCTTGCCAACTTCCGTTAAACATTTACTTTTATAAGTTAATAACACATGGGATGTTTTTATAATGTATATATAAGTCTCTATAAAATATACGATAATAGTAATAATATAAATATATATAATGTGGTTAGAAGGGAAAACATAAATTGGACACAACATTACTTTTATAAGAGACCGGCGTTTTATACCCCACAGTAGGCATACTAACAAGTTCACACACAAATACAACAGAAAAGGTAAACATTCATATCAAACTCAGGTTCACAGGACACGTTCATATTCATAGCCAGCATTCACTATCAACAACTCAAAAGATTCATATACACACAAGCTCAGCATATCTATGCATCCAAATGATTGATAGATCACACGACAATATTCATACATAATTCACAAAAAGATTCAGATATACACATGTTCAGTATGTTTATGCATCCAAATGATTGAGATCATAGCCAATATGATCCATGGACGAACTTTAATTACCTAGGGTACAGACTGGTAAATGGTGTTCAATCGGAGGTACTTCTTGCTAAAATTAGTTCTTGTATGAGTAAACTTTCGAGTACATAAGAGGCAGCACAGACAATCTGAACTTTGCTTGTAGGTTTATCCTCAAATAGTGGCCTCATGCCGAGGGAGGTTTGAGCAACTTGGCCACTACTTTCATCCAACTAGTTTACTGGCTCATCTTGGTCCTGTATCTCGCCAAAATTCTACATTGCAGACGAGAAAGGAGGCGGTTGAGAAAATGAACCACCCAAATTTTTTGTGCAGTTCAACTGAAATGGAGCATCCTTGGCGTGCAGACTGATTAAGTGCCACATGAATATACGCGTCAACCAACTTGTCTGGAATCTTTAGACTCCATGCCATATAGTTCGCTACCATATGTGCCGACAACCAAAAGGCACAAGTTGGGACCAAAGACTGGACTGCGTTTTTCTGGGCTATGCACCAAGCAATATTTTTGGCGTTCACTCTCCTAATACTTGGAGTTTGACAATTGGTTGACGCCGGTTGATACTCGAATGAATATAGGCACTTCTTGTCAACATCGATGCTTGTCTGAGTGAACTTTGGAGTACATAGCAGCAGCATAAGTACCTGTCCATCTGATCATTTTGTGCAGTTCTACTGAAATCACCCGATGTAATGATTTGCCTGCGAGTTCAGGCTCCAAATTACTCCTTTATGAAATCGGCAAACAGTAGAACAATACCAAATTACCAATACATATGACAGGCACAATAATCAGGATAAAGACCATTACCAACCTGTGTGAGGTAGCATATCAATTACTATTTCCTTTGACTGGAAGCCGAGATAAGCCAAGCGACTGACAGCAAAGGAAGAAAGCAAGCGGAGATTAGCGACTGACAGGAAAGGGCGGAAGCTATCGAGGCAATGAAGCACCCAAAGTTTTTGTGCAGTTCCACCAAAATCGGGCATCCCTGTTGGCACATATATTGAGAGAGTGAGATTACTGTAATAGTGGGACTAGTTGATGAAACATACACTAACAAATAGAAGCACCCTTATTATCTTAATGGGTAAAGTTAGCAACATAGTAGTCTTGCTTAAAGAGAGGTATTAGTTTATTTAATCAGTGCCAATTAGCTCAACTCAACTCTCAAAGCATTGCCATTTATCATAGGTTGCAAAACTTTAACGTGCAAAGATAAAGGAGTTTCTCATGACAGTAGCACGATACAAATAGTGATGACAGCAAACTAATATGGATGAAGGCCTTAGGCCCGTACCAACCTGAGAAAAAAAGCTTATTCATGTAGTCCCATAAGAGATGATAAAGCACTCAGTGGAATCACACAATCGTATATATTTTTGTGCACTTCAAATGTATGGTTGAAATCACTCTTGTTTACAAGTGCTGAGATTATATCGAAAGATTATCAAGAACTTCCAGCAGAGTTAAAGCACTGGCTGGGATACAGTTCATTGTATTGTCTTGTGTAGTTCCACTAAAATGTATGATTGGCACAACATGATCCCTGTTTGCACAAGTAGGAACAAGGTGAAACCTTCATTAGCTTAGTGAGAAAGGATAGGAAGACATTAGCATATTACTCAAACAGCAGAAGTGGAAGGGCTCCCTGGAGGATCGTCTCACATGTAAGGTAGTCGTTGCCGGAGCCCTTGAATGGCCTCGACTGAGGCCTCTGGCTTCAGCAAGATCGCCTTGGCACTATTTATTCTTATTCTTCCTCCTCTTCATGCTCTGTTTCTCTTTCTCCTCACCAGTTGGTGAAACCAAGTACATGATTGGCCTTCTAATTCAGAATTGGTTTTGTCAGTGAGGGAGTAGAAGTGCACTAGTAAAAAACAGCATTATTTTCTCATGGCAGTCGGAAAATAGAGATGAACACATGCATTAAATATCATTCTTACCTAAAGGAAGGTTATGGCACCAATATGGATGATGAGGATTGGAACACAGATCTCCCTTTGTGCAGTTCCACCAAAATGAACCAACTGTTCCATTCTGACATTCCAGTTAAACAACACAAAAGTCACTTCTGAACGGAGGGTGCACCAGGAGTCCAGTAGTCCAGCACCATGTACGTAAACAGGGGCATAAAGTGGTGATTCATAGTTTGTTGCCCCGAGAAACAAACATCCAAGAAACATATCTGGGTTGGTCCCATTTTTGTTCACTCTAGCCACCTACTCCTATGTGTGGATAGCAAATCTAGTCCTGGTCATACCACTGTGTACAGCGTTACCCCTATATTTCCCTTTTCGACCAAGAGACCGGTTGGATGACCAGTCTGTACTACTTTCACTCCCTTTCCTTCCTGTTTGTACCAAGTCCGATGTGTACATACTAAATTCCCCCACCCCCACTTTATTTCTTGTTTGAACCAAGTACTCCCTCCGTCCGGAATTACTTGTCATCAAAATGGATGTGTCTAGAACTAAAATACATCTAGATACATCCATTTCAATGACAAGTATTTTCGGACGGAGGGAGTACAAGATTCGACTCCATGAAGTAGCTTTACCTCTAACAATAGAAGAAAAAAATATGCGACGTTGGACCATCCGATCGAGAGGGGCTGAGAGGTAGAAAATGATGCACATGCAGCGACGTAGTGAGCTGGGAAGTAGAGCTAAGGCGGTTTCGGACGAAGATATACCTGAAGGTCGTCGGGATGTGGATAGGTGGGCGGCGGGAGGCCGGATCCGCCCACAGGCAACGACGAAGGGATCAGAGGACCTCCCGTGCCGGCGCTCGGCCAGAGATAACGCTGCGGCCGGCAGTGGGTCTCCTCCCTCACTGTCGACGACGGCCTAAACGCTGCCCGTCCTCCCCTTCACCGGCGAAGGGGGATACGTCCGGATCTGTAACCAGCGGTGAGGATAGAAAGCCAGTGTTTTTTGAAGGGAGAAGGACAGTGTTACTACCCCTATCTTGTTTAGATCTGGAGAGGATGAGAGTGTGTGAATAGAGCAACCCTAGCAAGCAAGCGCGGAGGCTCCGGCCTATATATACGTAGTGGGGTAGTTTTCCTTTTTCACTCCATCAAAACAATCGTTTAAAATTGTGTACTACTACATGCCAGGTCGCGGTTTTTTAGTTGTTGATTGTTTTTTGAGATAGCTACCCGCTTGTTCCAAGTGGTGTTACGGTGTGCCAGGTCGCACTTTGTATCGTTCAAGTCTGGTACTACAAGTCCCTCCATTAAATGAACAACCAACCACTCGTAAAAATTGTGAACAAGCCCACGGCTAAAATTAGCGGAAACGTGGGTTGCCCCAACATGCATTATTATTTATATTTTCTACTCCCTCCGTTCCTAAATATATGTGTTTTTTATAAGCCACACCTAAGACAAGAATTTTTTTATTAGCAGTGAACCCCACATGTCATAGACACAAAAATTGTGGCAAGATTCCCTTAGGCAAGCCAAAGTGTGTCTAACAATTTGAGCAACTCAGGTTAGGGAAGTGTGGCAATTGTGGGAAAAATAATGTGGCAACATAAGACAAACATAGTCACAATCCAAACAGCCCCGTAATTTTTTGTGACATGCATGAAAATTTGGTTAGTTAAATTTATAGTCAAAATTTGGCAAGGTGCATCAAATCAACACATGCAAGTATCAAAAGGAAAGTCACGGCATGCATGCATGCGTTGTACTCCCTCCGTTTCCAAATATAAGTCTTTTTAGAGATTGCAACAAGTGACTACATACGAAGCAGAATATGTCTACTCCCACATACGAAGTAGCCCATTTTAAATGTGTAAAAAGACTTATATCGAGTGCAGTGCTTTGATGTGTCGCGTCAACTCGTACAAGACCGAGAAATTTGATTACTACAACGCCCTCTCCCTCGCGGACTGAGCTCCGGTGCCTTAACTGCACCTGCCTTTGGCTGCATGATAGGAGGGCCAACCACCTGTTGGGCCCACCTGTCATAGACGCAAAGGCAGGAGCAGTAACTAGAAGCTTTCGCTACACGCTATCCCTCCCGCACGAGGTGGACGGACATGCAGTAGTGGATTCGATACTGTAGAAGTAGGAGTAACATCATTGTTCGTCTTCTCGAAGAGGCGAAGAGCCAAGCGCAACCCGAACGTGGCAGTTGCGAACGCTCGCGTGGTGCGGTTCCTTGGAGTACTAGCCAGGCTCTTGCATGAGACAAAATTGCTATTGTTTAACAATTAAAGTCCATTATCCATTGGTTGATACTCATTCTGCATAGGTCCACGCGCTTAGCACCGTTTCCTCCTGGGGTCACCAATGTTTATTTGCTAATTAATAGCATTGCATGCAATGAACTAGCCATTGCAAGTCATTAAAAGCATGCACACCTCTCATCTCTTATTGGTTGATATGTCAAGAAACAAGAAACAAGGTAGAAGTTAATGCATCGCGCCTAAGTGTTTTGGGACTATTTGGTTTTCGTAAGATGACTTACACACCTAGACGGAGGGAGTAGTATAGCCCTGTAAACCGGAAAGGAGTATTTGCCTTTCTAGAGATTTCAACAAGTGACTAGACTACACCGTGTGCAGTACTCCCTCCCTTCCGTTTTATAGGGCTCAAATCTCAAATCTCATGAACCAAGGCATTTTGCGATTGGAGGAATGTATCTCGTACTTTACAAAACTACCCTAATTAAACTCATGCATTAATTACGTAGTTCTCTTGTTTTCCTCTCCGCCTTGGTCGCGGTGCACAATATTGAGGACTCCTATATGACTAGCCGCTCTATCTACATGCGGGACATTTAAAAGCATCCGGGCCCGCGTGCCATCCACCAAATCACAGCAAGGTGCTACAGTCGAGACTCACCTGTCACCCCGGTGTGGCCGTCATGACCCGTCATATCACAAAACCCACACCTTTACCAGCAGTGGTAAGGTGGCCTCCAAGTTGGACTGGACGAAGCAACCATCATTTCACTGGAACGCTCGTTCAAGCCCTTTCTTCCCTTTCTTGAAGAATACCTCACTCCAGGCTACTCACTTCTGCCATTTTTCTTCTGTACCGATGAAGGAAAGGTGGGCGAATCAGTTATGCTGCTATATTTTCATTCCAAGAATCTTCTTTTTGCGAAGCACCGACGGATTCTCACATCCTGTTCTTTTCCCTTTTCATTGCGATTGTGGTTTCCTTTTGATTGCTTTTTGTTTGTCAGTTCATTGATGGATCCTGGAGCACTAGGAGTTGCCGGCGGAAAACCCACTGGAGACAGCGATCTCCAGGAAGCGAGCACCGACCAACGAGTTGACCATGTTGGCGGGCCAACCCATGGAGACGAAGAACTCCAAGAAACAAGCACTGGCCAAAGAGTTGAGGATGTTGGCGGACGAACTCCTCAAAGAAAGTTGGAAGAACAGCAAGGGCCCCACCGTGCCTACCCCAGGAACTCTGATTGCCACCTATCTGAGGCTCAAGACCGAGTTTGAGGAGATAGTCGCCGTTGAGAAGCAGTATTCCCCTGGCAAAGTGAAGGCCCCCATCGAGGACGAGGAGATGGCCCCCGGAGGGATGAGATCCCCCGGTGAGCTGCACAAGGTAAAAAATAATGGCTTATTACCATAGTTGTGGTTTTTGATTATTTGCAATGTGCTTGCTAATATGTTAGGGTTGTACAGGTGCCGGTGGACGTCCTTGATGATTCCGATGTCGTGGCCCGTCCTGTTGGCATCGCCCCGGAGATCGATTCCGATGTCGCTGTCCATCCTGTGGACATCGCCCCAGAGACCGATTCCGATGTCACGGTCAGTCCTGTGGTCATCGCCCCAGAAATCGATTCCCATGCCGCTGTCCGTGCTGTGGTCATTGCCCGAGAGATCGATGACAAGCAATAGTTGGTCACGCTAATCCTTCAGGGTAGTTTGCATTGCCCTGTGTTTAATTACCAGAACGATGTGTGTTATCAAACCATCTTAGGGCTAGTGCACTATCTTGTGTGGGCAGATCTTGCTACTTTTGTTTGATAGTGAATCATGCGATGAATCATGCGAACCCTCTCCGAGTTATCGAAACAGATGTATCCTCACCAGCTTTTGATGTAATATATGGCATGCTTAGATGTAAGTTTGAACTGTTTATCATATCAGCAGGGCTTGTTTGATGATTCTTGGTGTTAGTAGGCTAGCTACTGTGCAAGCTATAGTACTTGCAAAACACTCACCGAAGAGAAACGTTGGGGCTGATGAGCTCGTGGTACACTTATGCTTATCCCTCGTCGATCGACCAATAGCCCTAGCTCCTAAAATTGTTGGCTTAGCGATCGATCAGACAATAGTCGACATACATTCAGGCCTCATTTGGTTCATAGGGTAGGAAAATCGTAGCAAAAGTACAGAGAACGTGCAACACAAAATCATAGCAGTGCAGAGACGTACTCCCTCCGTTCCAAAATAGATGACCTAGGCGGGCTAGTTTGGCCTAGTGGGTTTCAGTGATATGACGTGGTACAATGCCGTCCAGTCTTCGCGTGTGGTAGCAGTATTGCGGGTACAGTAAGTTTTCTTGAAGAAGCGGAATTCAACGAAGTCATGATGGTTCCTTCGTCCGAACAACTTACAGTGGGAAAGGTTGGGCCTGCGATACGACCGGGGTAGACTAGGATAATTTTGTGCATGGCAGGTGGACCAGGATGGTCGACGTCCCACATGTCGGTGAATGAAAGTATTCTTTCTGATATAGAGGACGAGCAACGAGTATTCATTGTTTATTTTTGATGAAAGCTATTGTCTCCACTGTTACGACGGAGGAGTGTGAAACACGGCAGCCCAGTGAACTTGGCATGTGCACCACTCCCTCCTTCCTCATGTAATGCCCAGGTTACAGCTTTTTCTCACTTTCTCTCTATCTATTTCCTCTCAAATGTTTTTACCTTTCTTTTTTTAAGACACAATTGTTTTTATGCATTTTTTAGAATTATTTTTTTATACCTAGGAGCACGTGTAGAGATGGGCTCTTCCAGAGCCCACTCCTTGACTTTGTCAATGCCTCTCTCTCCTCCACATAAGGAGTACTACTTGCTATGCATGCATGCGGCGGGCAGCTGGCGTCTTGAGGGGCCAGGGCGGTGAGAGCGGGCTCCGGAAACGGTCCGGACTTCAGCATGGCCCACCTCACATTATCATCATATATTTCTTGGAGTCCGTGCGCGGCGGGCGGGCGATCTCTTCTCCCTCCCCCGTTTCTCTCTTCTCAGCCGACGCCCGCCGAGCGATTAGATTTCGGCTATCGACGGTTTATTCAATTACGGTCCCACGTGTCAGTGAAATTGCAAGACAACGCATGTCCCCTCTGGTGAGCGGCGTGCGAGCCGGACTGTCGGGGTTGCGACGCGTACGAGTCGTAAGTGTGCCGCCTTTTCCTTTAGAACTTGCGAAGCGTAACATTTCGCGCGATCGATCGATAGAAATCCAGAACAAAATGACGAGGGCGGTGCTTTCCCGCTCGTTAGGCGGGCTAGTTCGAGTGATATTATGTGCTACAGTGCCGTCCACTTGCTCCATTTTTATGTAAGCAAGAGTTTACACTCTTACGCGGGAGGAGTGCGAAACACCGCAGATCTGATTTTGATCGAGGGATAACTGTTCCCTGCCAAATAATGGAGGATTGTTAGCGATTATAGCATGATAGTTAGGGCATCTCCACCGCTGGCCCACAAATTTACACCGGCATCTGTCCGAGGACACTGATGAATGCCATCCGATGCTGCCCGCATACCTTTCGACAACTATATGAACTAACCGGACGAAATTCATGCAAACAAAGCAAATTTCAAATTAACCGGATGAAATTCATTACATTTCGTAAACTTTTCCTACAAACTGGAGGAAATTCATTACATATTTCGCACAAACCGTACTAAAACCTACTATAAACCTAATCTAAACGATCGCCGGCGCCCGACCACCATGTCCGGCCATGAACCCAAGAAAGCCGGCCATTGCCTTTGCCTCCTCCTCATCCGCCTCGATAACCTCCTCCTCCAGAGCGGCGGCGACCTACTGTGTACTACTCTTCCTCGCTGCCGGCTGCGCCCGTGCATGCACGCCAGCTTTGTGGTCGTGGCGGCGGAGGGCGGCCGGGGGGGTGCCAGCGATCTCCTTCGTTTGCTCCTGCGACAGTACGTCGAAGAGAGCTTTGGAGCGCGCCCGGAGCGGAGCCGCCGATGTCCCTCGTCTGCTCCTGCGACAGTACGTCCAAGAGAGCTTCGGAGCGCCAGGAGGCCATAGTTGAAGTGGTGCCGACAGAAGGAAGGGACCGGAGGAGAATAAGTGTGGGTCTTTGGCTATGGCTAGGAGCTGGGGCTCAAGTTAATATAGCGGGCGAATGGCAATGAGCCGCGGCAGACGGATGGACAACTGGCGCCGGAGTAGGTTCGTCGGGCGTGAATGCGGACGCTGCTTCAGTGACTTAACTGCAGATGTGTTTGGGTTACTGACATGTGGGCCCAACAGGCATCTGGCCTGCATGTTAGTAACACACCAATTGCACCTGCAGTTAAGTCCAGTGAATGCGGCATTGACATTCTGGAGAGACGGTGACCGTTTCAGGCGGGAAGCGCGCGCTAGCGATGGAAGGGGTTTCGGTGTGCAGTGGCACTAAGATCGGTCGCTCACGATAGTACATACTCCGTACCATACTACCATAGTACCCTCTCTAGCTTAGGCTGTTTTATAGATTGTCGTTGCGATGGACGATATACATGAGCAAGGCGGTCTGAGTATGACCGTTGGTGTTGAGCCAGGTGAATACATGCTCGGCGTTCGTGTAGGCCTCCATCAAACGTCTAAACAGTAATGTCAGGCACCGCCGGGGTGCGCAGGTGATGGGCTCGCCGTTTGTGTTGCGCCATGAGCAGGACTTTGATTTAGAGGGCGACGTGCATGCATTAGCATGCTTTGACAGCGTGAGCGTGAGTGTCTGACACGAAGTATTTCATTTTCATTTGGCTGACGAGGGTGCTTTGCAGCGACGAGTCCGTGGTTTGATTCCCCACATACGCATAATTTTGGTTTTTACAGTATTTCTTTCTCCATTGACAGGTAGGCCCGCGTAGATAGATAAAGAACACGAGCTGATGAGGCGCATGCGGACTGTTTGACTGGTCAACCAGACAAATACGGAGCTATACACTGAGCCAGTGACCGTATAATCACCATATCTCGTATACAATGATCAAAGTGAGCTATCAAGATAAGTTCGATGACCGCCAATGCATTTTACTCGGTAATAAATGACCAGGATTGAAGGGGAATCCAAATTTGCTTCGTCTTCTGTCCTTGAGCTCTTGACAAACCAATGCACTATACGGTTATCCGGCCACTCCACCCCATAGCTCTCACCAAGCGTCGTTCATGCCACCGCGCCGCACACTAACCGGTAAGGCAGCGATGGCATCCCGCCGCGCCGAGTTCCTCGCCGCCCACGACCGCACACAAAATGGTAGGGAAGCGATGGCATCCCGCCGTGCCGAGTTCATCGCCGCTCGCGACCTCACAACTATGTGGGCGGAATTTGAAGATGCCAAGGCTGAATGGGCGGTAGAGCAAGAGGCGGCCAAAGCCGCACAGAGGGAGCGGAAAAGTCAGAAAGCACTCAAGAAAAGAGAGGCCCGCCGCCGCAAGAAAGAAAAGGACGCACGCGGTGCTACGGAGAGGTCGGCGGAGATCCAAGCACGGTGGGGTGTCGCTGACAAAGCCGGGAAGGAGAACGACGGCGTCTGGCCAGCATGTGAGAAGTAGTAGTACTAGTAGTTAGTGTGTGTGTCTGTGTCTGAGTACGAGCATGTACCAATACTACTAGTTACTACTGTAGTTTTTAGAGCAAATTACCAGTACATTAGCCTAAACTAAATGGAAAAATTCCTATCCTAAGCATCAAATGGCATCTCTTTCTCTATAGGAATTGAGATGCATGTCATCTCACTTCCTATGATTTTCATATTCCTATCCTATGAACGAAAGGAGGCCTCTGTTGGAGTAACTACTGTAGCTAGCAGTACTGCTGGTACAGTAGTTTTCTTCAAGAAGCGGAATTCAACGCAGTCATGATGGTTCCTTCGTCCGAGCAACTTCAAAGTGGGAAGTGGGCCTGTGATTTGACGGCTCATTAGTCATTGTTACTGCGACACGACGACCTGGGTGACTCTCCCTTGGAGTTCTGCTTGCATGGCAAGTGGACCAGGATGGTCGACGTCCCACATGTTGGCGAATGGAAGTATTCTTTCCGATATCGAGGAGCAAGGAAACCGCGTGGTATAGTATCACTGCTGATTGGTTCGCAAAAAAATAGTATCACTGCCAATTTATAATTATTTTTTATTTCTGATGAATGCTAGCGTTTCAACTCTTACGACGAAGGGTGCCAAACACAGGACGTGCTGGATGTCCCACACGTCAGCGAAAGGAGTGGGACATGAACAGCGTGGTAGAGCCCAGCGTAAAAAAACAGCGTGGTAGAGCGTCTCCACTTCTTCCACTTCTGGGTCGGAGACCACACGTAGTAGTACTTAGTGGTATGAACGATACAAAGTGCGACCTGGAGAGAAAGACACGTCTAGTTGGAAGGTCTCGGGGCATACACGTAAACAAATATAAAATTTAATATGTGCCTCCAACTAATATAGTAGTAGTAGAGTACTTAGGCACGTACTCCATAACATCACCGTGCATTGCACGTACAACATTTAGTGGTAGTACGTAGTAAGAGACAGATGCCGCCCAAGAGTTCCCTTCTCGACCTACTTTTGGGTGTTTGGTAGAGTGTATGGAGGGTGCATGAGTCCACACTAGTTTAGCACAAATACACTAGAAGCATGCATGAAGAGAGCATGCATGAAGAGGGGTGTTGAGTTGAGCATGCATGAAGAGGGAACAACTATGCTGAGACGAGAATGCAACCAAACACACCCTATATGCCACGCATGTTCATACCATTTGTGCCTTTCTACTTCACTTACTGCGCTACATTACTCAGGTTCGTACGTCCACTCCTGGGTACATGTCCGTCTCGTAGTTCTAGTCCCACATGTTCTTCATATTGATGGAACGATCCTTGCATAACACGTGCACCTTGATGCTAAATGTCTCGCGTGTTGGCAAAAGGATGACAAAGCTCGCGTAAAAAAATAGAGTGGAAGAACATAGATTCCGGACGACCGAGAAGGAGCAAGGAACCTCGTGGTGGAGCGTGTGCACTCATAATATTTAATATTATTCAGCGATATAAAATTAACCAATCATCTCCACAGCGGACTGGAAGAGTACGAAACACGGCAGCCCAGTGTAGTTACATCATAGTAGTACATGGCTAACCCACGCTATCACCATATTTCTTGGCTTCCGTGCGACACCTATCTCTAGTAATCCAGCAGCCTGTGTCGCTTCTCCCTCCTCGTCTCTATCAAAGTGCGGCGGGCTGGCGTTTCTGCCGTCTATTGAGGTCGGTTAACTATCACATGTTAGCGACATGCCAAGAGCATTCTAAAAAAAATTCCTTTCACGTTCCGTTTGCAAAAAGAAAAAAATCCTTTCACGTACAAATTTGCCTGTATGCTTTGAGCAACTTGCATGTCCTATACTGCTCCTGTTTGATACTCTAACTTAGCTAGAGGTTAGACTAACTCATGACTAACCCTGAACTATCTGTAGCCAAAGAGGTGTTTGGGTGACAGGGTTAGATTGACAATAAATGCACTTCATGGAGAGAGAAAAGTGATTTTTTAGTGGTCCCAATGAGAACTATCTCCAGTTAGCACCTCTTGGGTGGGATAGTTTTTTTTGGTGGGTTCGGTGCAAATTGCTCCAATTTAAACCCTCATGCTTGGATACTTTAGGGCTATTTGAGCCCCAACTAGCTCAAACTAACTCTAACCCATGGATCCAAACAGGGCCTATGGCCAGTCTCGACGCAGAGCAGTCGCGTGCACCGAGAAGCGGCGCTCTCTCGGCCGTCGCGCCACTTCAAAGCCGGCGCCAGTGAGAGGTCGCCTCCGCTCTGGCCGGGCATTAATGCGGCACTGACGCTCCAGGGCGACGCTGACCGTTTCACGCGGGAAGCGCGCGCTGGCAAGGGAGTATAGGTTTTGAACCATTTCAGGTGTAGTACTGGTAGTTTGCAAAACTACTCAATTATTGCACTCAGTTTCCTAAGAAATTGTGGTAAAAAAAGTTACTCCACAGCCCGCTTCCCTTCTCCTTCCTCTTCCACCGCCCGCACGTCCACGGGAGGCGACCGGTCAACCCTTATATAGGAGTGCTAGCACAAAAAGATGCATGCATGACCACTAAAATTTCCATATTAAAGCGCCGCTCTGGCGGGAGTATGGCGTATGTTGTTACCTTCGGCCGGCCCATGGCTACTGGGCGACGGCGACCAGAGAAGAGGCGGCGGGAGGGGAATGAATGCAGCTACTGTTTGGGTTCGCCTTCCGTCTTAAATAAATGCGCAGCATCACGTGTACCCGCAGGTGCACAAATTGTAACATATGTGTCTGCTTAAGTGGGCGTCACATAACTGGTGTGTGTGTGTGAGAGATTCTGAGAGACAGAGTGCGTGTGTGCGACTCTACTCTTCGGACATGTACTCAACCTTTTGCATCGGGATATAAGTATAATGGTATTTACTTTAGCTAGTGATTTACGTGGCCATGTTAACGTGGTTGTGTGAAAAAAATGTCACTTCCTGCTCATGATTTGCGTTATATAATTACAAGCAAGATTCTCGTGCATTGCACGGAACATCAATATGCATTTTTTTACAGAACACCTGTTGTGATTGACCCATGAAGGAGTAATCCCATCTGTAAAAACTAATGATATCTCAAGAATTTTATCGGAAAACGGGTATCTCGAGAATGTCATCGAAAAAAATGAAAGATGAGAGATAAGGCGAGGAGGAGTGGAGCGTGGTGGTGACTGGTGGTCGGAATGGGCGGAGGCATGGGGATGGACGGCGCCGGCAGGCGGCAGCGGCCACCATGCATGCTAGATTGTTCCAGAGACTTATTCCTTTTTTAATTGCTGAGCAATAAGGTTGCGGGAGATAATGATGTGGACAGAGGTGCGGGTATCTTTTGTAAAATTATCATAGTTTGCTTTCTATCCTCAGATATAGATCATACGGTCTGTATTACAAGATGGCAGGCACACCATCACCGCCAACTCATTTTTTTATAAGGGTACAGATGATAAGTTTGCTGACTACTAAAGTAAAGTGGAATTTGTCCATGTTATGCAAGTAAATAAAGGTGATAGTTTATCATACGGGTAAGGTTGGATGAAGGGTGGTAGCAACAAATGCTCCGCCTAGAGCATGTGTGTGTGAGATGGAGTCTTAGTGTGTGTGTGTGGGGTGTGTGTGTGTGTGAGAGAGAGAGAGAGGGAGGAGAGCGAGAGATGAAGTCTTAGTTTGTGTGTGTGTGAGAGAGAGAGATGGAGTCTTAGTGTGTGTGTGTGGGGGGGTGGTGTGCGTGCGTGCGTGCGTGTGTGTGTGTGTGTGAGAGAGAGAGAGAGATGGAGTCTTAGTGTGTGTGTGTGTGTGGGGGTGCGTGTGTGTCGCGGGGTCCTCTGTGGCGGATGTAATTTAAGTGTGCATGGCTTCATCATAGAGAGGTGATGTGTATGGCAGAGGCCACCAACGATGGGGTGCGAGAGAGAAAATGCCCGTAGAGAGGGAAGAGAAGGTGTGTGCGCGTGAGAGGAGTCGACATTGAGAGAACGTGTTTGTTCGAGAGACACCGAGGAAGACTACTATATATCGATGGTGCATGTAGGCGAAAATTAAACAAAGGGATGGTCTTATTGGTTTCGGGGATATAGAGGAAGAGTGGGAGGCGGGGGGGGGGTAGCTAGAAGGAGATTGTTAAGTGTGAGTGTGTGTTTTACCCATCCATGCGGAAGTTATGTGCACAAAAGAGGAGAACGATTCGATGTGGCGTTAGGATTGAGGGTAATTAACTACGTATGGAGACATAGAGACCTTGAACGTGCATGTGTGAGAGGTATACATTTATACGTGGGATGTGTGTGTGTGCGCGCGCGCATGATCGAGATAAAAGAAAGAAGACATAAGTCATAAGATCAACGACATGGGAGAGACGGATTGGTATGACAATATGCATGCATGTGAGAATGCAGGGAAGAAGGCCCGACAATTGAGCATGTGTTTTTGTCTTTAAGAGATAGTGGTGTGGGCTGGAGCATGCATCTATGGCGAGCAGAGGGAGTGAGGCGCAACGATTGTGCAAAAGAGACCAACCTATAAATGCATATGTATGGAGAGACATATATAGTGTGGGTGATAGGAAGCAAGACTCCGTGCGAGAAAGAAATGTTGACGGAGAAACTACAGATAGATACAGAGATGGTGATGCTAGCTAGAGGGACATCCGCTAGTTTGGGTGTTGGAGATGACTGTCGGGTGGTTCAAAGGGTGAAGTTATATATGTGTGTGAGAGGGCACTTGTAACATCCCAAATTTTCAATTTGGAATGTTATACATTAGATCATCATGCATATCATATTTTATTGCATTTTGATTTGCGATCCTAGAAATTTCACGCAACTCAAGGACCCACGGAGAGAGTTGGGGATTTCGTTATTTTCATTTTTGGGTTTTCTCAAATTTTGAAAATAGGATCATATTTTTCTCTCCGAAAATATTTCATATCAAAATATCTGAGAGGGGATAAAATGACTTCTCCACAAATAATTAAATATTGGAGGAAAAATATTAAAAACAAATATTTGATTTTATTTGGATTTTATTTCATTTTATTACACGTTTTTAAAAATTTCATTTTAGGCCCAAATAAATGTTCATCTTGTCCGGCTTATTTTTAGAGGACGGGGAAAATTTATTTCGGGATTTTTGGAGTCCGTTTAGTATATCTTTTCTTATTTTTTCTGCACGTCCGATTTTTTTAAAAAAAGTCAACTGCCTTACGGGCCGTGTCCGACCCGGACACCTCAGCCCGGCCGGCCTTTAAAGCCGCGGCCCGAGCCCCGCCTCAGCCCAAGTCGACGCCGCCCCGAAACCCTAGCCGCCGCCGCCGCCCGCGCCGCTCGCCGCCCGCGTCGCCCCGCCGCCCGACCCGCCACCCGCCGGAGCCGCTCGCCGCCGCCGCCGTCACGCGAACCGAGGTAGCCGCTGGTTTTTCTCGAAAAACCGTTCGGTTTTATTCTGAAACCGAGATGCGTTTTTTTATTAGATCGGTTTATTTTTTCAGTTTAGTTAAATAGCGAACGCCCGTTCGTTCGTTCATTCGTTTTAACAAATGGTTTTAGTTTTTTACAGACAGCGAACGTTCGATCGTTAGCCTGTTCGTCGGTTTTTCTTTTTCTCGGATTTTCTGCGATTATTCCTGATCGTGATTTCCGATCTGTTTTTCGTTTTAGTATAACTTTTCGCTCGTTTATAGGAATCAGGCGATTCAAGCGCCTAAAGTTTCGTCTCGAAATTCTCTTTCCGTTTAACTAACTCAAACAAGTGTTTGCTACTGTAAAATTTGACTTAGATCCAGATTAGTAAATGAAGCTTGTTTCTTTCGCCCTTTAACCTTCGTTGCTTCGTTTGAATTGATTCTTTTTGCAAACCGGAGTTCTTAAGTTGAACTTTCTGGTTAGATCTCTTATTTTGAGTTTTATTTCGTCCACCCTTGCTTGATTGCTTATGTATGTATTGTTTGTTTGCGATAGAGTACCCGGAGTGCGAAGCGTGCTACTACGAGTCTCTAGGTTTCACGGATCATCAGCAAGGCAAGTAACACTTTGATCATACTTTTCATCACCCAGTTTTATTGCATTAGATCAATCCTCAAACAGTTGCATGATTAGGATCTGATTAATATGTGGGTTTTGGGAAGTAGATGAGGTAGTACCTATTGTCCTGTTTACTATCAAACCTTTGGGAGTTACTTCTACGTTTGCTTATATTGCTATGCTATGCTCGTAGACGTGGATTGGGTTTGAGTGAATTCTTCATGACAGATGTGAGATTATTAATTTATGGTTCAACTTAAGGTGGCTACTTTAATTTACATCTGGGTGGATTGAGGCACCTGGAGAAACCAGTGTTGCCTGTATTTTTGGATATCCCGGAAGTACCCGTGTGATCATCCTATGGACCGCCACCCAGACTCAAAGGGATCATGAGATTATTCATGCTAGAAACTTCCGTGTGCAGCCACAAGCTATTATGGGCTCTAGCATAGTTGAGTAGGTTACATGACCTCTTGAAGAGGTGGGCTAGCAGATGTAGGGGAAAGTAGGTGTAACTGTCCACCCGGAGTAAAGAGTAGTGTTTCTGAAAGACTGTGTCTCGGTCATCCGTTTCTCAAACACCATGTAGTGCGAGAAATGAAGCGGAGGCGATCGAGTCTTGTGGGGAAAAGTGCACAAACCTCTGCAGAGTGTACAAACTAATCATGATTAGCCGTGTCCCCGGTTATGGACATCTTGAGTATCTAGTTCTTGGATTATCATGTGAATCTCATCATCATGTTACTTAATTTAATTTGGTTGGGTTAATCACGTTCTTAATTGGGATTGAGTTGGAGGTACCTTCTCAATGTTTAACAACCACCATGATAGTTAAATAAAATTTATTCCTTTGTGGTAGGGAAAAATTGGCTTTTCGCAAAACTGTAACCATAGAGATTTCCACCAGCCAAATATGCATGTAGTGATAGCATTATTCTGTTCATTACTCTCTATGTGTTACTTTGCCAGCATATTCCATGTGCTGACCCATTTTCGTGCTGCAACGTATCATGTTGCAGACTTTTGAGACGACGAGTAAGGAGCCTTAGGTCGTGGTCTTACACTCAGTGATGCCGTTGGAGTTGATGGACTCACTTTATCTTCCAAGGCTTCCGCTATTATCGTATTTTAGATGGCCTTATGCCATACTTATTGTATTGAGTTCTCTTGAACTATTTGATGTAATAAGTGTGTGATTGCTACTCTGTTATAAATCCTTCAAAGTACTGTGCGTGTCAGCATTACCGATCCAGGGATGACACTGATGCACAGAGACTAGACTGTTTGAGGTCTGGTCGCTACAGAGATGGTATCAGAGCACACGCTGACTGTAGGACACGACCACTAAGCTAAAGCCCTAGATCACTACTCTCTTCTCATTTCTGACTCCTTTCCTTTCTTCCACTCTTTTAGGATGGCGGATGCAAGGAACAAGTTTGTGCAACCAGATGAGGATACACCTTTTGGACGACACTTGAAGGAAGTTACTAAGTACCTGAACATCGGAATACCAAGCTTCACCGGAACCTACAACGCCACACTACCAGAAGAGGAGTGCTGGATGATTCAAGTTCAAGTTCCAGGAAGGACGTTCACGCCAATCACTGAGCCCATAGAGTTTTCCTTTGATGCACCAACCTGGAGTCTAGGAAAGAGCATGGGAGCCCACATCACCATGTGACGCATTGGAGAAGTGTACCACAATGATCTCAAGGATACTATCTATCAGATTTGTGGGCGCCGAGACGAGCAATGGGAGATGATCAGTACCAGGAAGGATAGATCTATTGCAGCTTTCATCCAGGAGTTAAACCAGCACATTCGTCGCCAGGAGAACCAGATGTGCGCAGACATGATAGAACTGAAGAAGGCAAAGACTAGGATCATGGAACTGGAGGAAGAACTCAAGGCTACACGCGAGGATTATATGGAGGAAATCGTCGCACTAGTGGAGAAGAATGACGACCTGACAAAGAAGCTAGGAGTTTTCATGGGAGACCCAGCACCAGGAGGAGATGATGACGATTCTACTTGCCCGGAGAATTACATCATCATTGACGACACCGACTCGAACCCTAGTGAGGATGATTTGGAGGATGAAGCCGGAGCAGATATCATGGAGTCTTCGACTGAGCAATTTTTCTAGTAGACCACCAAATTAGTAGTAGTATTCCACCATGTATATATTATAGTCCAAGCACTTTGTAACGACAGTTAGATCGATTGTATGCCTTGTTTGAATTGATTGGAGTGATATGATTGTGTTTGTCTCATGTGCATATGGGTAGTGTTTTCCCTCTAGACCTCATTCTATTCTATTTTCTCATCTTTTCTAAACCATCAGATGCCTCTAAGACGCGACACCGGATTTGTTTTCCCACCGGAGATCACTCAGTTGATTCAGCAGCAGAATGCCCTGATGCAAGTGCTAGTTCAAAACCAAGGCAACAACAACAACAACAACCCACCACCACCACCACCTGTTGATCACTTAGCCCGATTTCTTAGGCTGAATCCGCCGGTGTTTTCCAGTAGCACCAAGCCGATTGTGGCAGATGATTGGCTCCGCAAGGTTGGAAGGGAGCTGACCACTGCAGGATGCACAGATGCGGAGAGAGTGCGTTTTGCCGCACATCAGCTTGATGGACCCGCATCATCATGGTGGGAGAATTACACAGCCACTCACCCCATTGACACTGTCACATGGGACCAGTTTTAGCAAGCTTTTCGTACTGCCCATGTTTCAGCAGGAGCTATGGCCATGAAGAAGCGTGAGTTTCGCAACTTACGCCAAGGAGGACGTACCATTGGCCAGTACGTGGAGGATTTTAGTAAGTTAGCATGTTATGCCCCAGATGACGTTGCTACGGATGCAACTAAGCAGGAGAAGTTTCTGGAAGGACTGAATGATGAGTTGAGCATGCAGTTGATGGTGGCAACTTTTAACAACTACCAGGAGTTGGTAGATAGAGCTCTCATGATTGAAGGGAAGCAGCAGCAGATTGAGAGTCGTAAGAGGAAGTATGGACAAGGAAACTATAGTACATGAGCTCACCAGAAGCCTCGTTTTACCCCGAACTCGGGAGGACACCTTCAGCATAACCATGGAGGTCACAATCACAATGAAGGAAGTTCGCACAATCATAGTGGCCCCATGAACGACAATGGGAACGGAGGAAGCAACGGACAGAACCGTACCAACCCATCAACCCCAGCCAAGAGGGATCTAAGCCACGTTACCTATTTCAAGTGCCAGAAGACTGGACATTATGCCACTGATTGTCCAAAAGCAAAGAATGGAAATGGCAATGGAAGCTCAGGGAAGAAGCCGAACCCTTTCAACAGGGGACAGGTGAACCACTTTAATGTGGAGGGGGTTGAAGCACAGCCTGATGCAGTAATAGGTAAGTTCTTGGTTAAGTCATTTACTGCAATCGTTCTTCTTGATACTGGTGCATCACATTCATACATATCAAGGGGATTTGTGGATAAGTTTAAGTTGCCCACCAAAGTTCTTAGAACACCTATGTTAGTAACCTCGCCAGGAGCAGAGTATATGGCAAGCCAAGGATGTTTTCAGTTGCCATTGGCCATAGGTAGGCATGTTTTCCCCTCAGACCTAATAGTTTTGGAGTCACAAGGTTTGGATGTGATTTTGGGAATGGATTGGCTATCGATGTATGGAGGAAACATCGATTGCGCCAGTAAGACGATTTTGCTTACTACCCCAGAAGGAAGAAGGATTAAGTATGTATCTCGACATGTGCCGAAGAGGACTCAAGTGAATTCCTTATCAGGAGTTGTACAGGAGGAAGTACCAGTGGTGAAGGAATTCCCTCACATATTTCCAGAGGAGTTGCCAGGCATGCCACCGGATAGAGACATCGAGTTTTTGATTGAGCTTTTGCCAGGCACTGGGCCAATATCTAAGAGACCGTACAGGATGCCCGCTAAGGGTTTGGAAGAAATTAAGAAGCAGATTAAGGAGTTACTGGATAAAGGATATATTCGCCCAAGTTCGTCACCTTGGGGATCACCCGTACTTCTAGTGGAGAAGAAAGATGGATCGTTGAGGATGGTCGTTGATTATCGTGGATTGAATGAAGTAACAATCAAGAACAAGTACCCACTGTCCATGATCAATGATCTGTTTGACCGACTACAAGGAGCTAAAGTATTTCCCAAGATTGATTTGCGATCAGGATACCACCAGTTGGAAGATTCGAGAGCAGGATATACCCAAGACAGCTTTTACCACAAGGTATGGGCTATATGAGTACACCGTCATGTCATTTGGCCTGACTAACGCACCTGCCTATTTCATGAACATGATGAACAAAGTGTTTATGGAGTTTTTGGATAAGTTCGTCGTAGTGTTCATTGATGATATTCTGGTCTATTCGAAGAATGAAGAAGAGCATAAGGAGCATTTGCGTTTGGTACTTGGAAAGCTCAGAGAACATCAGTTATATGCCAAGTTCAGCAAGTGCGAGTTTTGGTTAAAGGAAGTTGGATTCCTTGGACATGTTATATCCGGAGAAGGAATAGCATTAGATCCCACCAAGGTTAACACTGTGACAAATTGGGAAGCACCCACGACAGTTGGAGAAATCCGGAGTTTTCTTGGACTCGCAGGATATTACCGGATATTCATCGAGAATTTCTCGAAGATTGCAAAGCCTATGACGGAGTTGTTGAAGAAGGACACCAAATTCATTTGGACTGAGGAATGTGAGGATAGTTTCCAGGAATTGAAGAAACGTTTGGTTACAGCGCCAGTGTTGATTCTGCCAGATCAACGCAAGGATTATGAAGTAAATTGCGACGCTTCTCGTCGAGGACTTGGAGCAGTGCTAATGCAGGAGGGAAGAGTTGTTTCATATGCCTCACGACAGCTTAAACCCCATGAGTTGAATTATGCTACACATGATTTGGAGTTAGCAGCCGTAGTGCATGCGTTGAAGACATGGAGACATTTTCTCATCGGAAACCATTGTGAGGTGTACACAGATCACAAGAGTTTGAAGTACATTTTCACGCAGAAGGAGTTGAATCTCAGGCAAAGGAGATGGTTGGAGCTCATTAAGGATTATGATATGAGATTGCATTATCACCCAGGGAAGGCTAACGTAGTAGCCGATGCGTTGAGCCGCAAGAGCCATGTCAACACGCTCATGACCGGAGAGTTACCCAAGAAGTTAGCAGAGGATCTTCGTGAACTATGTTTGGAAATAGTTCCAAGAGGTTTTGTAGCAGCATTGGAGATTCAGTCTACTTTGATGGATAAGATCAGAGAAGCTCAGAAAACAGACAAGGAAATTGCTGAGATAAAGGAAAGGATGAGTAAAGGAAAAGCCAAGGGATTTCGTGAGGATGAACACGATACCTTATGGTTTGAGGACCACGTTTATGTGCCTAATGATCCGGAGATCAGGAAGTTGATTCTGCAAGAGGCCCATGATTCACCATATTCGATTCACCCAGGAAATACCAAGATGTATTTGGATTTGAAAGATACTTTCTGGTGGACCGGAATGAAGAAGGATATTGCGGAGTATGTAGCAGTTTGTGATGTATGTCAGAGAGTAAAGGCAGAGCATCAGAAGCCAGCAGGATTGCTACAACCATTGCCGATACCCGAATGGAAGTGGGATAAGCTAGGCATCGATTTTATCACAGGATTGCCCAGGACTCGTTCAGGCTATGACTTGATATGGGTTGTAGTCGATCGTTTGACGAAGGTAGCTCATTTCATCCCAGTAAAGACCACTTATACAAGTGCTAAGTTGGCAAAGAAATACATGACCAGGATCGTATGTCTGCATGGAGTTCCGAGGACCATTGTATCAGATAGAGGAACCTAGTTTACTTCAAAGTTTTGGAATCAGTTGCACGAGACTTTGGGTACCAGGCTAGAGTTCAGTACAGCCTTTCATCCACAGACAGACGGACAGACCGAGAGAGTCAATCAGATTTTGGAGGACATGCTGAGTGCTTGTGCGCTAGATTATGGATCTAGTTGGGACGACAATTTGCCATATGCAGAGTTCTCTTACAACAACAATTATCAATCCAGTTTGAAGATGGCCCCTTTCGAAGCTCTGTACGGAAGGAGGTGCAGGACACCGTTGTTGTGGGACGAAGTTGGAGACCGCCAGTTGTTTGGACCAGATTTGATTAAAGAGTCTGAATAGAAAGTGAAGTTGATTCGCGATAGGCTCAAGGTAGCCCAGTCCAGGCAGAAGAGTTATGCGAATTCTAAACGCAAGGAGACAATTTACAAAGTCGGAGATAGAGTTTATATTCGAGTATCACCACTTCGAGGAGTAAAGCGCTTTGGAGTTAAGGGAAAGTTAGCGCCACGTTTTGTAGGACCATACAAAGTTTTGGAGCGTATGGGGGAAGTTGCTTACAAGTTGGAATTGCCCGAAGGAGTGTCGGGAGTTCACGATGTGTTCCATGTTTCTCAGCTGAAGAAGTGCCACGCAGAGATGGCTGAGATACCACTGAGAGATACAGTGCCATTGGAAGCGATTCAGCTGGATAGTGACTTGACCTATGAGGAGAAACCAGTTAAGATTCTTGAGTATGCCAGCCGAGTCACCCGCAGCAAGGTTATCAAGTTTTGCAAAGTTCAGTGGAGTCACCATACCGAGGATGAAGCCACCTGGGAGCGAGAGGAAGATCTACGGAAGGACCACTCTCACCTATTTTCTAGCCAACCCGACTCTCGAGGGCGAGATTCATCTTAAGGAGGGTACGTTTGTAACATCCCAAATTTTCAATTTGGAATGTTATACATTAGATCATCATGCATATCATATTTTATTGCATTTTGATTTGCGATCCTAGAAATTTCGTGCAACTCAAGGACCCACGGAGAGAGTTGGGGATTTCGTTATTTTCATATTTGGGTTTTCTCAAATTTTGAAAATAGGATCATTTGTTTTAATTATTTTTCTCTCCGAAAATATTTCATATCAAAATATATGAGAGGGGATAAAATGACTTCTCCACAAATAATGAAATATTGGAGGAAAAATATTAAAAACAAATATTTGATTTTATTCGAATTAGGAAAAATACGCGTTTTTCAAAATTGCATTTTAGGCCCAAATAAATGTCCATCTTGTCCGGCTTATTTTTAGAGGATGGGGAAAATTTATTTTGGGATTTTTGGAGTCAGTTTAGTATTTCTTTTCTTACTTTTTCTGCACGTCCGATTTTTTTAAAGTCAACCGCCTTACGGGCCGTGTCCGACCCGGACACCTCAGCCCGGCCGGCCTTTAATGCCACGGCCCGAGCCCCGCCTCAGCCCAAGTCGCCGCCGCCCCGAAACCCTAGCCGCCGCCGCCGCCTCGCGTCGCGCCGCCGCCCGACCCGCCACCCGCCGGAGCCGCTCGCCACCGCCGCCGTCACGCGAACCGAGGTAGCCGTCGGTTTTTCTCGAAAAACCGTTCGGTTTATTCCGAAACCGAGATGCGTTTTTTTATATTAGATCGGTTTATTTTTTCCGATTTAGTTAAATAGCGAGCGCCCGTTCGTTTGTTTTTTTACAGACAGCGAACGTTCGATCGTTAGCCTGTTCGTCGGTTTTTCTTTTTCTCGGATTTTCTGCGATTATTCCTGATCGTGATTTCCGATCTGTTTTTCGTTTTAGTATAACTTTTCGCTCGTTTATAGGAATCAGGCGATTCAAGCGCCTAAAGTTTCGTCTCGAAATTCTCTTTCCGTTTAACTAACTCAAACAAGTTTTTGCTACTGTAAAATTTGACTTAGATCCAGATTAGTAAATGAAGCTTGTTTCTTTCGCCCTTTAACCTTCGTTGCTTCGTTTGAATTGATTCTTTTTGCAAACCGGAGTTCTTAAGTTGAACTTTCTGGTTAGATCTCTTATTTTGAGTTTTATTTCGTCCACCCTTGCTTGATTGCTTATGTATGTATTGTTTGTTTGCGATAGAGTACCCGGAGTGCGAAGCGTGCTACTACGAGTCTCTAGGTTTCACGGATCATCAGCAAGGCAAGTAACACTTTGATCATACTTTTCATCACCCAGTTTTGTTGCATTAGATCAATCCTCAAACAGTTGCATGATTAGGATCTGATTAATATGTGGGTTTTGGGAAGTAGATGAGGTAGTACATATTGTCTTGTTTACTATCAAACCTTTGGGAGTTACTTCTACGTTTGCTTATATTGCTATGCTATGCTCGTAGACGTGGATTGGGTTTGAGTGAATTCTTCATGACAGATGTGAGATTATTAATTTATGGTTCAACTTAAGGTGGCTACTTTAATTTACATCTGGGTGGATTGAGGCACCTGGAGAAACCAGTGTTGCCTGTATTTTTGGATATCCCGGAGTACCCGTGTGATCATCCTATGGACCGCCACCCAGACTCAAAGGGATCATGAGATTATTCATGCTAGAAACTTCCGTGTGCAGCCACAAGCTATTATGGGCTCTAGCATAGTTGAGTAGGTTACATGACCTCTTGAAGAGGTGGGCTAGCAGATGTAGGGGAAAGTAGGTGTAACTGTCCACCCGGAGTAAAGAGTAGTGTTTCTGAAAGACTGTGTCTCGGTCATCCGTTTCTCAAACACCATGTAGTGCGAGAAATGAAGCGGAGGCGATCGAGTCTTGTGGGGAAAAGTGCACAAACCTCTGCAGAGTGTACAAACTAATCATGATTAGCCGTGTCCCCGGTTATGGACATCTTGAGTATCTAGTTCTTGGATTATCATGTGAATCTCATCATCATGTTACTTAATTTAATTTGGTTGGGTTAATCACGTTCTTAATTGGGATTGAGTTGGAGGTACCTTCTCAATGTTTAACAACCACCATGATAGTTAAATAAAATTTATTCCTTTGTGGTAGGGAAAAATTGGCTTTTCGCAAAACTGTAACCATAGAGCTTTCCACCAGCCAAATATGCATGTAGTGATAGCATTATTATGTTCATTACTCTCTATGTGTTTGAAAGATCGTGGATGTCGACTAGAGGGGGGGGGGTGAATAGGCGCTTTAAAATAATTACGGTTTAGGCTTGAACAAATGCGGAATAAACCTAGCGGTTAATTTGACAAGCACAAAACCTACAACAACTAGGCTCACCTATGTGCACCAACAACTTATGCTAAGCAAGATAAACAACTAAGTGATAGCAAGATATATGACAAGAAACAATATGGCTATCACAAAGTAAAGTGCATAAGTAAAGGGTTCGGGTAAGAGATAACCGAGACACGCGGAGACGACGATGTATCCCGAAGTTCACACCCTTGCGGATGCTAATCTCCGTTTGGAGCGGTGTGGAGGCACAATGCTCCCCAAGAAGCCACTAGGGCCACCGTAATCTCCTCATGCCTCGCACAATGCAAGATGCCGTGATTCCACTAAGGGACCCTTGAGGGCGGTCACCGAACCCGTACAAATGGCAACCCTTGGGGGCGGTCACCGAACCCGTACACTTTGGCAACCCTTGGTTGCGGTCACCGGAACCCGTAACTTGCTCGGGGCGATCTCCACAACCTAATTGGAGACCCCGACGCTTGCCCGGAGCTTTACACCACAATGATTGAGCTCCGAACACCACCAACCGTCTAGGGCGCCCAAGCACCCAAGAGGAACAAGCTCAAGGGCACCAAGCACCCAAGAGTAATAAGCTTCTCAACTTGTAACTTCCACGTATCACCGTGGAGAACTCAAACCGATGCACCAAATGCAATGGCAACGGCACACGGAGTGCCCAAGTCCTTCTCTCTCAAATCCCACCGAAGCAACTAATGCTAGGGAGGAAAATGAGAGGAAGAACAAGAAGGAGAACACCAAGAACTCCAAGATCTAGATCCAATGGGTTCCCCTCACATAGAGGAGAAAGTGATTGGTGGAAATGTGGATCTAGATCTCCTCTCTCTTTTCCCTCAAAAACTAGCAAGAATCCATGGAGGGATTGAGAGTTAGCAAGCTTGAAGAAGGTCAACAATGGGGGAAGAACACGAGCTCAAAGGATAAGGTTCATTGGGGAAGAAGACCTCCTTATATAGTGGGGGGAACAATCCAACCGTTACCCCCACTTCAGCCCCGCAGAGAGCGGTACTACCGCTTGCCCCTACAAGCGGTACTACCGCTCCCCCTCGCGGTACTGCCGCTGGGCCTAGAGAGGTACTACCGCGGTGGCAGGGTGGTACTACCGCAAACGAGCGGTACTACGGCCCCCACTGCCGCGGCTAGTACCGTAAAACCCGACACGAAAACAGACCCCTCGAATCGAGGCGGTACTAGCACGAGACCGCAGCGGTACTACGGCTGGGAGCTACCAGCGGTACTACCGCTCTAGAGCGGTACTACCGCTTGTAGCACTCAAGCGGTACTACCGCTCCGACCCGCGGTACTACCGCTAGGAAACCAAAACTGCCATAACTCCTGCATATGAGCTCCGAATTGAGCAAACTCAAGCTTGATGGATAGAGGAAGACGAGTAGCATCAAAACAGCGAAGGTAGGGGAGGTATGCCAACAAATAGAGGAGTGAAATCTCCAACCGAGAAGAACCGGCATAACCTCCAACATCGAAAACATCATAAAGATGCGAGTGAACTCCGTTTTCGATGAACTCGAGCTTGTTATCAAGATGACCATAAGCTCCAAAACTCATAAAGAGAAGAACCAAACAAGAACCAATAAAGATGATGCAAGGATGCAATGGTTTGAGCTCTCTACAAATGATACGATCAAGCTACTCATCGAGAGCCCCCCTTGATAGTACGGCAATCGATCCTATAACCCGGTCTCCCAACTACCATCATGAGACCAGTAAAATAGAAAACCTATCAAGGGCAAACCTTTGCCTCGCACATGGTACACTTGAGCTAGATGATGACGATCTTGACTCCCTCAAGTTGGACCACCTTTCTTGGTTGCGTTGGCTCGATGAAGACTAGTTGATTGCTCCCCCATACTCCACTATGGGTGAGCCACTCTTCCGCACATCTTCACAAGTCCATTGTCACCACAATGGACGACAAGCTTCAAGCATTTGATCTCTTCATGATTCTTCACTTGAACTTGCACACCGCAACCTAACCCCACAAAGAACTCTCACAAAGATCATGGGTTAGTACACAAAGCGTAATTGACAATGCTTACCACACCATGGGATCGCTTGATCCCTCTCGGTACATCTTCTACGCTTTGTGAGTTGATCAAGTTGATTCACTCTTGACTTAGTCTTGATCAACCATGAATCTTTTCAACTCTCTTCATTTGGATGATGTCTTGAAGATATGCATGAATGATCACACAATCTTCTTCTCCAAGACATGCTTGCAATAAGCTCAACTCTCACATGACCAATCTTTGGATAATTCCTTAATAACACCTTGGTCACCACATAAACTCCTTGAAACCAACACATGAACTTCAAGAAATGCCTATGGACAAATCCTTCAAATATAACTCAAGGCAACCATTAGTCCATAGAGATTGTCATCAATTACCAAAACCAAACATGGGGGCACCGCATGTTCTTTCAGTGTTACTTTGCCAGCATATTCCATGTGCTGACCCGTTTTCGGGCTGCAACATATCATGTTGCAGACTTTTCAGACGACGAGTAAGGAGCCTTAGGTTGTGGTCTTACACTCAGTGATGTCGTTGGAGTTGATGGACTCACTTTATCTTCCAAGCCTTCCGCTGTTATCGTATTTTAGATGGCCTTAAGCCATATTTATTGTATTGAGTTCTCTTGAACTATTCGATGTAATAAGTGTGTGATTGCTACTCTATTATAAATCCTTCAAAGTACTGTGCGTGTCAGCATTACCGATCTAGGGATGACACTGATGCACATAGACTAGACTGTTTGAGGTCTGGTCGCTACAACACTTGACTGCATGTAGAGAGAAACATATGTAGTGTGCGTGATAGGAATCAAGAGTGAGGGCGAGAAAGAAGGTTGATGGAGAAACAGATAAATAGAAAGATATAGATGCTAGCTAGTGTGCGTTAGAGATAGGAGTCGAGTGGATCAGAAGGCTGGGTTATGTGTGTGGGTGTGAGAGAGATAGAGAGAGGGTGCATGTGAGTCACATACAAACAGATATCAGAGAGAAATGAGATCCAGAGAGACGGAGTTTTGTGTCTGCGAGAGAGAAAGATATTTCACAATGAGAGTGATAGCTAGAGAGACATACGAGGGAACGCTAGATATCTCTAGGGAGAGAGGGTGTGTGTGAGCGACATACAAGAGAACAATGGAGAAATATGAGACCCTGGGAGACAGAGTTTGTGTTTGTGTGTGAGAAAGAGACATTGAAGAGGAAGAGTCATAGGTTCTCATATCTAAGGAGCGAAAGACATCTCTGTATGAGGGGTGTGCGAGTGGCACACATGGGAATAGTAGAGAGAAATGAGACCCCAGGAGACAAAGTTTTGTGTTTGTGTGAGAGAAAGAGATTCCACATGGAGAATCATAGTTAGAGACACATAGCAGGGAGCGAGATATACTTAGAGAGAGATAGAGTGATGAAGGTCGAGGGAGAGAGTACCGTTAGTGTGTTACGAAGATAAAAGATCATTGTCGACATACAGGTAGCACGAGAGATACCTGAGAGACGATGAACGCGTATAGGTCCAGAGAGATAGTCCTATATAAGCATGAGTGATAGCTATATGAGACGAATATCTGGATTAAAGGGGATTCAAATATTTAAACTAGAGATCACGACATCGATAATATCATAACGCAAATTGGTGTATCAAACATGCATATTCATTTGAATTTGGGCACACGTGTAATGTTATATAGTTTATCAATATTGGTGATCCATAGATTCTTCAGTTACAATTAATGCATGGTTTATATGCAATTAATGTCTAAACGGGATTACACTATATGTTGCGTGTGTGAAACACATTATACATGTTTGAGAAGTAAAAAAAACCCGCATGAAACACACATTAATTGGAGACAGTTAGCGAGGAATGCATACATTGGATTTCAACATAAAGTGGTTTCAAATATTTGAAAATCCAAATTGATGGATACAACCTTATGAATATGAGATCATGCCATTTGTAAACCATATTTATGTATAAATGGTGTTGTGCTTTTGAAAGTATATGTAAAAAAAATGATGTATATAGAATGTAATTCCAATTGAAAATGGATCCCGCCGAAAAAAATAGAATACAAACGGGATTTGAATTGAGTTGGCATGGTAATCGTGCACTCTGCAAATTTTGAACGAAGCGGGGAAAGTCGCAGTAACCGCCCGAAACCAAAATCTGCGAGATGGAAATCACTACTGTCTATCCCTGCCACGCAAAGCCTATCTGCTGGATTTCTATAGGTTTCGATAGGGGTAGGTTTGTAATTTCACCCAAACGTGACGTAACCGCCTCTCACCCGGATTCATACACGGTGGGCGCCAAAACATAGTGGTCCTTGGCCGAAATCGACTCCCTCCCCGATTCATATTCATACACGGTGGGCGCCAAAAACAAACTCTCGTCGGCAAATATTCGGTGTATGCGAGATTACCGTCCTATCCCCAACCGACTAATGTTGCTGTGATGTAGTAGAAATTTGAAACGGGGGCTAAGTTTGTAAATTTCCTCGCATTTGAGACAAGCGCGCCCTGAATACATGGTTCCCCCCTTCCTCTCTACCTCCCTTTTCCCCATTCGTACTCCGTGGGCGCAAAAACACCCTCTCCACCCCACCCTCCTCCGTCCGCCGCCGTCCGCCACCCCATCCACCGCCGTCCTCCTCCACCATGCCAGAGCTGATACCCCGACGCCACCGTCCATTACAAGAGATCGACCTCTCTCATCCACGGCTTCGGACCGGGATCCTTGCATCCCGTTATCTCGCTTCATCCCCGCCGTCGTCCACCTTGCCGGCGCCGCTCCTACGACCATCTCGTCCACCGCGCCCCGCCGCCACCGTCTACCCTCCTAGATCTGCTTCCACGCCGCCGACAGCCATCGCTACCGCAGCACCGTCAAATTCTCAGCAGATGCGTTCACGGCGCCGCACCAGAGGCGGTACTCTTTCGTATCTGCTCAACTTATTTATCGCAGCAAGAAAATAGATCGCCACTGCTTTACTCTGATTTCTTGTCTTGGTTGCGAAGTTGCCTTTGTCCGGTTTGCACCTTCAGATCCGCCATGGCACGCTCAACACTATACTCCCAATGCTTATGGTTTTCCCCTTTTATATTCCACACTAGTTAAATCACAGTAGACTAAATTTCAAAATTGGGTCAGTCGATTTTTCAGAGCTCGCTAGAGTTCGCCGGTGCGAACGAAGGGGCTCGGGTGGTTGTGGGGCCTCGCCGAATGAAGAAAACTCGACGCGAGCGGGGGTTGGGGCGGGGGTGGGGGTGGGGGTGGCGGAGGAACACAGGCGGCGGGGGCCGGTGGTCCGGCCGGCAGCCCGTGCGGTGTTCTGTATGGGAAGAATCAGAGACGAGGAAGAAGATGGGTTAGGAGACGTAGGATCTTCACCCAACCGCCTGAAATGGTTGAGAGACAGCTGAGAGTTGCATTCTTAATGCGCTCTGGTTCATCATGTGTGGGCACTGCGCAACCAACATTTTATTATCCAAAATCTGCTTGCTCTTCTTTACCATGTTCCTCTTCCGTTCTTCTTTAATATGTACTCTCTCCGTTCCAAATACAAGTCTTTGTATAGATTCCACCATGGACTACATATGGAGCAAAATGAGTGAATCTACACTCTAAAATGTATCCTGATACATCTGTATGTGATCCATAGTGGAAATCTCTACCAAGACTTATATTTTGGAGGGAGTATGATAGTGGTACAGTATGTTCCTTGTACTGAAGATGAGCAGGGACTTTTGCAGTATAGAGGTCTATACAGTCGGTTGTGATGGACACTTTGAGCCTCTTTGATTCGTAGGATCTTGTAAACATAGGAATAGGATTTGTAGTCACCTGCCCGCTTGAATCCTATAAGAATAGCAAGGAAATGCGGGGAGTTGTGTCGCCTTTGAGAGTAACACTGATATTAACAGTACCGCACCTTCACTTGAAGAGAGCTGGTATCCGAAGCCTTTCTAGCCGTACCGACAATACTAGCACATATATTCCAGCAAGTTCCACTTTGCTGATTTTACTCTGATGCTTACGGTTTTCCCTGTTATATCTACACTATGATCTGTGTAGCTGCTTTGTGTCGCACTAGCAACAGTCCACTCTTGAAGCTAAACACTGCAATGACTTACAAAATAGGCACCAAGGCATTGAGTGCCATTCTGGATGCAATGAAACTCATACGCTCCCCACCTGTTGATTCTTGTTCAGAATATGATCCTAATGATTCTTGTTCAAAATTGCCACATATAGAGAGACAACATGGAATTGCATTTCTTTGGGCGCTGTGATTCATCATGAGTGGGCAACCAACATTGTATGCAATGAAGCAGAACATCAAGAATATTCTTCCTCTTCTGTTCTTTAACATGTTCCTCTTTGTTTATTCTGTATTTAGTGTGTATAGTATGTTCCTTGTCAGGAAGGGGCGCAGGGACATCTGCAGTCAACAGCTGATAGAGCTGGCCTGTACATGATCGATAGGCTTTCAATTACTAGCGGCAATACAACACCGTATTTTCAAGCCAGTTCCACTTTCCCGATTTATATATCGTGGTTATGGTGTACCCCTGTTATGTACACTATGATCTTCCTAGTTGTTGTGTGCTCTTGTTATCATGGTTTGGCAATAAACTCTCTATATAGTATATTATGAACCTATCATCTGCCAGCTATCCTTACTTCTGGAGCCTATTTTTGTGTGTACTTGTGCCAGATTATATAAATGCACGCACCATATTACAACACACATGAGCTCTCTCATCAGAATCCAGTGATAGCAACAAGTGTTTACAGGGGCGCCCCTATATTAGAACATCATCTGCATTACAAAGATAATCTCACAACTATTTATGTTTTCATGGTTCTCAGATATTATACGCAATTACAGTGAATATCAGAATCCGCGCATCAGAAAAATATTGTGGAACACTACAATGACTTACAAAATTAGCACCAAGGCACTGAGTGCCATTCTGGAAGCAATGAAACTCATACGCTCCCCACCTATTGATTCTTGTTCAGAATATCATCCTAATGACTATTCTAACCTTGAGGAGTCAAAGGCAGATGGCCTGTCCAGTTCACCCATCAAGGTGCTTGTTCTAATTTGGCAAGGTTTTATTGATTGCGCGTATCTTGCATATGTTGTCTTGCATTTCTTCTACTTTGTTACACCGCCATCTGCTTAGTTTACTCATCATATAACTCGAGATGCCATGCCCATCCATTATCAATACATATTCCATCTGTCCTCATACCATGTTTTTCCACTCAAATGTTGTTCTTGTGCATCAGACATCAAAAAGGAAGAGGGTGATTGCCGAACCTGAAGGAGCACCAGCAAAGTCCTTGAAAAACATGGTGGTGCCGGAGAAATCAGACAGCGCCCCACTTATATTGGCTGTACAACCAGTGACACTAAACGTAGGACCGACTCCAGCAGACTGTACCCATACTTCACTGGCCACACCACTAGCCCCACCACACAGGACCTGCACTCCGGCAAAAGGTATACCGATTTCATTTGCCATAGCACCAGCTGTACCATAGAAAAATCCCACTCCAGCAAAAAGTACAGCAAGTCCACCGGCCGAATTCCTATCCCAACTGCAGAGACGGCCAATTCCTGCAGATTGGAACCCCATTTCATTTATTCCCAGTTTAAAAGACAATGCTTTCAATGTTGTTAGGGACTACGTGCATATATTCCCATCATGGGAAGATTATAGTGAAGACAAACACCATTTTCACATCTTCCTGTCCAACTTACGTGTAAGTGCTATTATTCATGGTTATTATTTTCCTGTTTTCTGCTGATCGAACACATCAATGATTTACATTACATTGTTGTAACTAGGCGAGGGTCAATCTGGATAGTCATGACGAGCAAAGCTTGCTTGTGCTTTTCAAGGAAGCATTGCAGCAGTATCGGTGTTACCTGAGGAAATCACACTTTGATGGCAAGTCTATAAACGAATTTCCGGTGAAGTCTCCTGTGCTAAATTTAGAAGACATTGAATGGAAAAACCTTGTTATGCACTGGTCTCGTTCCTAGGATGAGGTACTGTCTATGAAATCAAATGACAATTTGAACTTCTACTTTTCCGCATGTGCCTTACGGATCTTTTTTGCAGGAAATCTGCTCGAAGAAGAATTCCGGTTTGAAAAGAACGACAGGATATCGCAAATATGCTGCCCGCTGCTTTGCTCTTGTTAGTACCTGTTGTCCTGTATCACTGTACTTGCATACATACCTTGTTCATTATGTGACAGCAGTATGCATGATAGCTTGCTTATCAATTGTTCGCTCCAAATTATCTGATCTGTATGAATGGTTACATTAGTGTAGAATATATCCAATGCCAATGATTTTTTTAGCTCTGCATTGTTCTTGTAAGTACATGCTGTCCTTTATCAGTGTACTTATATTGACAGGTAGTTGTTCATGTACCATCACTCTGCAGCTTATTTTCCTTTGCCTCCATTTTCTACACATCAGATCTATATTTACTCTTACCATAAGGTTGGTACTGAAGAAGTTTAGCTGTGCATTGCTCTTGGCTGTGCCTTTTGCCTGTATCGCTGCACATACATTTATAGCTACTTGGTTATGTAGCATCACTCTTCATCTTATCTTAAATATTCTCCATTTTTTCGTATATTATCACATCTATATTTACTCTTAACAAAATGCAGAATAAAGGCAATGCTTATGAAGAAGATTCCGTGGTAAACTTCTCTAATTGCCCCCCCCCCATCAGCATGGACAAGGGCTTTATAGAGCCTGTCTTCACCAGTAATGTAAGTTTGTCCTTCTCAAGCCTTCAAAGTTTGTTGTGTATATTTGGTTAGGCATGACTGCAACAGCTGTTTATTTTTGGTGTTTGCATCAAATTGCATGTTTAAAGTTTATTATGTAGTTCATAAACAAAAGTTTGTCCTTCTCAATTTAAGTTTTCAGTTGTACAACCAAGTTCCTTCTTCATACCATGTAAATTAAACTATACAGAGCAAGTGATCTTCTTTTGCACTGCATGTATGCTTCTGTTCTTCATCCGTAATCCAGTGGTGTGGTGAACCTACCCACTACAACACAATGTCATATTCTGCAATGTCTTAACTATGAACAATGTCATATCATTCTACTATTATTTAAACCGTCTCTTTATTTGCCAATCTGAAATGGGATAAATTGACAGCACACTAACCATTGATACTTATGAGTTCTTGATCTGTAATCCAGTGGTGTCGTGAAGCTGCCACAATGTCATTTCCTGCCATGTCTTGACCTGAACAATACCATATTGTGTTAATGCAATTTTAAACTGTGTCACTTTATTCGTCAGTAAGAAATGTGATGAATTGTCAGCACTGATACTTTTATGTGCAAAACCTGTCATCTGTCTGCTTGTTTATCTTTCAGAGTGAGGAAGATATAAGTGTTGAACAAACGCAGTCTCATCATCTTGCTCAGGTGGTTGCGCTGCAGCTCGCCAGCAGGGCTAACCTTTCTTGAACTCTATTGAAGTGTTGTCGGTTTTGTATATTATTTTGTCGGCGTCTTTATTTGCACTGGTGGCGATCTTTGATGCCCAGTGTATGTAATCTGCTGTCTGCTTGTGCTTTATTATCATAGTGGCGAACTTTGATGCCCAGTGGATGTAATATGCCGTAATTTCTTTATTGTATAGTCTAGGTTTTTTCTTATTCACGATGCTGCAGTTATTTTACTGTATATATATCCTGTCTTGGCAGTAAACCGGCCAAACCGTAAAATTACGGTACATAATCGGGCCGTCATGCAATCACGATGTATGATCCGCATCATGGGCCTCGTCAAACTGGCCCACTAGTAGGTTCGGGCCTTTAATAGGCCGAGTAACCCCCGGCCCTCTTTTCGCAAGAAAACTCAATGGGCTTTTAGGAGGCTGAGAAGTAGGTTGGGCCTGAAACGTGCCGAACAGCTCACGGGCCGGCAGCAGCCCGAAATGGACCCCGGCCCATGATTATGCGAATCAAATCACGGGCTTTTAATAGGCCAAAATTGTCTCGGTCCTTGTTTGGCCCAAGCAGATATCGGCTGCGAGCAGGCCGGATGCAAACCGGGCCGTAGTTAGGCCCAACTATATGACGGGCTTTTAACAGGCCGAAATTAATATAGGGCCGAAATGTTAAACGGGCCCTTAACATGCCGAAACTAATATCAGGCCAAATTACTAAATGGGCCTTTAGCAAGTGGGCCCAAAAGCATAGCGTCCAGTTAACGGGGCCAATCTGATATGGGCCATAATTGAGGCCAAAGCCTCTTAAAGGGCCGGACCTGATCTGGGCCGTGATTTGGCCCAGAACGTGGGAGGCTTTTAACGGGCCGGATCTCATATGGGCCATTATTAGGCCCAGAACATGGCAGGCCATTAATGGACCGGATCAAATATGCGCCGACATTTGGCCCAAAACATGGCAGCCAGTTAATGGACCGGCCTACTAGGGTCCTCAAAATCTTGTGGGCCTACAGCTAGGCCGGCTCATTAGTGTCGGCGAAATCTCGTGGGCCTTTAGCTGGGCTGGCCCATTATGATCCGCAAGAATTTTGTGGGCCTTTACCTGGGCCTGCCCATTATGGCACACAAAAATCTTGTGGGCCTTTACCTGGCCCGGCCCATTATGGCCCGCGAAATCTTGTGGGCCTTTAGCTGGGCCAGCCCATTATGGTCCGCAAAATCTCGTGGGACTTTAGCTGGGCCGGCCCATTATGGTCCGCAAAATCTTGTGGGCCTTTAGTTGGGCCGGCCCATTTAAACTTGATGGGCCGTGCCATGTGTCGACGTATCATAGGCGCCTTCTGTCCAATGAGTGGATGACATCTGTCCCAACGATGAGCCGACACGTGTTTCCTCCAGCCAATGATGATTTTACACGTGGAAAATCCCCATTGGTCGCGGCTGTTAACGGGTTATCGGATCCAAAACCCGACCCGATAGCTTAACGACGTTCCGTTACGGTGGATGCCACGTGTCGGTCACCCTTGACGAAAGCACTTCTGTGACGCGCGATTTATCATCATGGAAGTGGACACTTCCGTGATGATAATTTTGGCAATGTCATGGAACACTTCTACGACAACATAGGTATGACTATCTTGATTCTGTCATAAATTTGTCATGGATGTACATGCATGACAGAAAACGCGACCTACTGTGACAAACACGTATCATCACGGAAGTGTATTTTTTTGTAGTGATACAACGTGACCGACCCTGATTCTAAGTCGCCTTGCCTTGCTAGGCAAGTCGTCGTTGGGCGGCTTACACCTTCGGGTCACGCTCCATCTCTAGGTCTTGGGCTTCAGCTGGACTGCATCGTAAGCCGCCTCCAGGCTCTCAGGTATTGACTTCTTGGGCCTTCTTAACTTTATTGCTAAGCGCCAACAGTGTAACCCGGCTCCTCCCGGGTGGGTCACACCATGGGGTTATATCCCCAACATTAAGGCCCAGATTGATTTGAACCTGTTCTTGTCAATCTTCACTCCTTGGTTGGCGAGTCTTCTTTGGTTCTTATAACACTTCAACCTTGAATAGATCTTCATGACCCGCCACATAGGAAAGATGATGTCATGTTATTAAATTCAGAAAAAACCTCATGACATCAGAACGGATCTTTGCATTAACCATTCATTCCAAAAATCGAGGCGCCCCTCACGCTATAATAATTATTATGCCTCCTCGATCTTCGTGCATGTCGTTTCATTATTCCATATTTTCCCTTATAAATAGGGACGTGGGGCCTGCCTTTCCACTTTTTACCCCCGTCACCTTCTCCTCTTCTTCCTCACGCCATCTGTCGCAACCGGAGCTCTGCCGCCCCAGCCAAGCTTTGCCAGCAACTCTGTTAAGGCCGCTATATCGATCTGTTAGGACCAGAGATCTGTGGCGTCCGTCCGCTCTTCACCAACACCGTCAGGTATCGTTCTTCTCCCTGCTCAGATCCACATTAGGGCACCCGAGTTCATGGAGTTCATCGTTGTTTTATCCAAGTTCATCCAGCCCGCATAAAGAACCCATACTTCAATCAAAAAATGATATGAGAGTGATGTCGTAATGTTTTGGCTTTGCTCTTATATCTGGAATATATCCCTTCCTTTAAGAATCAATACACAGTATGATAGTTCTTCCACTGCAGGCTTTAGGTTTAGCAATTATTCACCTTTTTTGAACTGCTGTAGATCCGTGAATAAGCTGTAAATTGTGAAATATGTTTGTTCCACACTTAGCAAAATCCAGGAACCTCGAATCCATAGTCAATTGACCAGCCCTTCACCTTTCGGGCGGCTTAACACTGAATTTATAACTCGCCAATGAAGTCCAAAAATTACTTCTTTCGATTAACCCGCCAATATGCTGCTGGCTTATATTCTCATAACTTAACCCGCCATGCTCTCATAGCTTGATAGTCACTTCAATCAATGGCTACATCGGCTCATAATTTCTTAACTGTTTAGTATAACGCATAGTCTTTAATCATAATTAGCTTATTATTGCTGAAACACCATGTAACCACTTGGGCGGCTTACAACTGTAATTTTGACCTGCCATATCTTTTATTCCTTGGTCACAGCTCTTTAACCCGGCTAACCATGACAAAAACCGCCACTTCCTGTGACTGGGAAGCCTCCCAAGTCTCGGAGCTCATGCTCAATGTGTTTGTGGATATGGGCGTCTTACCTCCCAAAGAAGTCGTTCACTGGCGGTTCTAGGTCCAGAAGTTACTCCACAACCCAGAGAAGGTGAAGTGGTAGTCTTTGTAGACCACCTTCCCCATGGCTTTTCACCGCCCGGGTCAAAGTTTTTTCTGGGACGTTTTGCACTTTTATAACCTTCATCCTCAAGATATCGGCCCCAACTCCGTCTCCAACATATGCCAGTTCCAAGTATTCTGTGAGGTGTATCTACAAGAAGAGCCTATCGTTAACCTCTTCAAAGATTTCTTTTATATCAACTGCCAGACTGAGATGACAGATGGACCCAGTCTAGAACTTGGAGGTGTCTCCATCCAGCAGCGAAGAGATGTGACCTTCCCCGCAGCTATCCTACCAAGCCACTCCAAAGGTTGGAACCGTACTTGGTTTTACTGCAGAAACACTGCCCCAGCTGAAGAGAATCCCTTGCCGGGTTATCACCCCTACCGGCTCAACACCAACACCGAGGTCCCAGGCCTACTCACTATCGTAGAGCGCGCCAAATATGTGCCAACTTTTTCAAAGATAAGGGCTTTAATCGCCAATGGCTTATCTGGAGTCGATTTGACTCATTGCTGGGTGTCATGGAGGATCTTGCCTTTGAGCCAGCATGTCGACTTAATGTGCGAGTACACTGGTGATGTGATGGACCCGCAACGTTACAATCAAAAATCTTTGACTGACAAAGAGGTTCATGAAATGGTCAAATCTTTGCTTGGAGACCCTCAAGATAACTGCAGTAAGGTGGGGTTGAACCCCTTCTGCACTCTTGACCCGGCCCCTCCTGTAAGTACCTTTAGTAACTTTTCTGTTCACTCATTTATCCTTTATAATTTATTCCTTCTAAACCATTACCAACATGTGTATATATGTAGGCTAGTCACGCCTTCTGGAAGAGGAAGATAATAGTTGCTCCTCCACTTAAGAAAGCTAAGCCGATGAAGACTAAAGCTCCGGGTCGTCGTAAGAAATAGACAGCCAAAGAGTTACTAGAACAAGATGAGTCGGAGGTAGAACTTGACTCCCTTAGTCTTCTTTTCATGCAACCTATTGATGTTGATTCTTCTCAGCACAAAGTGGAGACAAGCCATGCCGATGAAGCAGAGGTAACTACTATCTCCTACGACTCAGAACCTTTGCCAAGAAAGAAAACACGACGGGTCATCCGGGAAGTAAGATTTTCACACCCTCTTGCTCATTTGGACCCCAACTTTCTTTTGAATAAACAACAGCACGAACCAAGGCGCCAGACCCGGAGTGGCGGCATTGACGTTCTTGTGACTGGCTTATCCAACACACCGGCTCCTCGCAAACGTCGTAACGAGGTGCCTCATAGTCCGACTCTATCCCTTCCAAAGGCCGGTCTCATGCGTCAGCCTCTTACTCCTTCTGATTCAAACTATCAGGGAACGCCACCATCATCTGGCTACTCAAGTGGAACCCAAATGCCTGTCTTTATTGTAAGTGTTTTCATTTGTTGATAAAGGACTTGTGGTGATGTACTCATAAAATTTCATATCTTTCTCATAGCGCCAAGGCCAAGACTAGCAAGAAGCAGAAGGTGGGCGGTTCTTCCAAAGCCCCCGAAGTTTCTGAGCTAGAGAAGCAAGCGATGGAAACCCCTGAGGCCCCCATCCAAGACCCCGAAGAGCCTGTTAGTCAAAGTGATCCGCCTCCGCAAACTGACGCTGCAGCCCTTGAGGACACTAAGGTTAACCTGGTCGCTAACTATGACCCACCAAGTCCTAAGCTGCCCTCTCCTGCCAAGTCCACTGACAAGAGCCCTGCTGTTGCTGATGTCGACGACATTGCTGTTACCGGGTCAGCCTTTAAGGCGCCCGAGGTCTCTAGAGTGCTAGCCAAGCACTCAACTAAAGAAGAAACAACCTCATTGGAGAAGGGCAAAGCTAAACTGGATTTGGAGAGTTATGCCACCTTCAGCGCCAGTGAATTGCACGCGGGGTATGTAAGCCGCCTTCACACCAGCCGGGATATGGAGGCTAGCTTAGTCAACCTGATGCGGCAGAAATATGAGGTGTGAAGATACGCAACTCCTCTTTAGCCTTGCATATATATGTCCATACTAGCCCCTAAGTCTTAAGTATAGGAATGATAATGAGTATGCTTTAGACTTTGCAAAAATTTCCAACATGTAGCCCCCAAGGGCCGGCTTATCTTGATAAAATGAGCCGGGTCTTTAAATCAATGTTAAGAACCAAATAGGTAGCCTCCAAGGGCCGACTTATCTTGATAAGAGGAGCCTAGTGTTTCAACTGTTGCTTAAAAACAAAATTTGTAGCCCCCAAGGGCCGGCTTATCTTGATAAGATGAGCCGGGACTTATAAATTAAAATGACCTACATTAGCCTCCAAGTGCCAAGTATATTGCTTGCAATGTGCTTGGGACTTGAATACCATTGTTGTATATAAACTTAACCATCTTTAATCATTGCTTGTCACCCTTGGCAGGAAGCATTGAATGTGGGCGAGTCAAACATCGCCGAGCTGAAGAAGAATTTGGAAACTCAGCAAAGTGAACGCGTCAAGGCTGAATTAAGCCTAAAATCATCATTGGAAGATATTGAGAAGATCAAAGCCAAATACGGTGAAGAAAGAGCCGCCTTGGAAACTGAAAAGGCTAATCTTCTAAAGAGAGCAGAAGACGCTGAGGCTCAGCTTAAACCGGTAATTGAAGAATTATCCGGCTTCAAGCAACATATCTCTCAAATGTCAGCCACCATCTTAATTTGGTAAGTTTAATATGCAATTCATCATCTGCTTTGATATTTCTTTAACCCGTCTGGTGATTCATAATATACAATCTCTAACCCGCCTGGCGACTCTTGTGCAAAAAACTTAACAGGCCCTAGAAGTGCCAGTTTTGGTCAAAATATGCTGTTAAAGTTGTACGCGGCTTATTCATTGACTGAGCAATTATACACTAGAACTCTGCGCAGCCTTGTGGCCTTATCAAATGGCAAAAAACCTCCAACCCTCATCAAGACTGTGCTGGATCATCTGTTAATAGTGCCAGGTCAAGTTGAAGAACTTAAATTATCAGTCGCCCGCGCAGGAGCCATTTTTGCTCTAAGTCGGGCCAAAGCTTGGCAATCAGAGCTAGACCTGGAAGAAATAGCTGTGGGTGTCCAGGGTTCAATGATGACGGGTTGATCTTTGAAGAGGAGGACTTCAACAGATGTGTTAGAGAGATGCGGCCCTTGGCATGCAAGCTTGTGCAGGAGCTATATCTGAACAAGTACCAGCCGACTTATGACAGCAATAATGCTAAGATTAAGTCGCCATCCCATGATGTTGTAGACCTTACTCCACCAAGGCGTAAGCATATCTTCGCTCCTGATCTTGACCCTTCTGTTATACTTAATGATTAAGCAACATTTGAAGCTTTAATCCGCATCGACTGGACCTCGACCAATCTCCAGATGGCCATCAACGAAGAGCCGACACAGGTGCCACGAAGATGCAGACCCGTCCAGTTCTATCCCGGACGACACAGAGGCCGGCTTAGAGGGGTGAAAAAACACTTAAGCGAAAAACTCGCGGGCTCAGCTATAGCCTTGTAATAGGTAGCTGAAAAACAATTATCTGCTCTGCCATGCCTTCGTGCGTGTTCTTATCAACTCATGCTTCCACAGCTTGAACTTCCGTGATCTTATCATACACAACTATCCTTGCAACATTGCCAAAAGATTTTGGCGGCTTATATAATCCGTCAAAGAGCTATGAATCCTTGAACTGGCGGCTTATAATCATAATCCAGGGCGAGTTAGATAACTCAACAATCCAGGGCGACTTATAATCATCTTTAGTCTTTGAAAATATTACTTTTGAGTATAACCTCAATAACCCAATGTAAAGCAATATAACCCGGATCTATATGACTCGACAACTTCTCATCTGCAAAAACTTCTGCAAACAGAAACATAGAGTATGTATAACTCAAAATTTGTTAAGCCGGCTTTCAAGGCACGATCAAAATAGATTGATTTTTAAAAAAACTCAATTTTTTGCTTTAAAGAAGCTTGGTATGATAGCCTTTTATCCCATAAGCCGGCTCTCACGTGACATAAGTTCGTCATTTAAACCTTAACCAGTTCAGGGTCTTACTTAAAAGATTGACTGCTAAGAGTACGAACGGGCCACATAGCGGAGAGACTACAACAGACAGGTGAGTTTATCCTAGCTTACTGTAAGACGGCTCTCACGTGACATAAACCGCCATTTTAGCCTTGACGAGTTCATGGTATTATTAAAATATTAACTGTCAACAGTACGACGAGTCACGTGTTGGAGTAGCAAGTTGCAAACAGCAGGTTTAACCCAATTATGGCATGAAAGCCGGCCAAGTGGGTTATAAAAGCTATACTCAGAGAGTAGGAAGCCCCCAACTGACCTATGGCATGAAGGCCGATCAAGAGGGTTATGAAGCTATGCTCATAGAGCAAGAAGCCCCCAAATGACCTATAACATGGCATAAAAGCCGATCAAGAGGGTTATGAAGCTATGCTCATAGAGCAGGAAGCCCCAAGTGACCTATAACATGGCATAAAAGCCGATCAAGAGGGTTATGAAGCTATGCTCATAGAGCAGGAAGCCCCAAGTGACCTATAACATGGCATAAAAGCCTATCAAGAGGGTTATGAAGCTATGCTCATAGAGTAGGAAGCCCCCAAGTGACCTTATAATGTAATGAATAATGATTTTTTCTCAGAAAATTTGAGATGAAACGACAGAGGCCCCGAAATTTGGGGATGCCGGCTTTATTATGCTGATCATAAAAAGGTATGTACATCAATGAAGGTATATACAATGATGAGAGCCAATGGATCAAGTGTAGTACGGCCGAAGATGAGCAATGTTCCAAGGCCGATGGGTCTCCTCTTTAGATTTGCGGGAATCTTTGTGCTCTCATATATCAATGAGGTAATAAGACCCGTTGTTGAGATTTTTACAGACCACAAAGGTCCTTCCCAAGGAGGTGAAAGCTTATGCATCCCTGTCTGGTCTTGAATCAAATGGAGCACTAGGTCGCCTTCCTGAAAGGTCTGGCTTCGAACTCTATGGCTGTGATAGCGATGTAGGTCTTGCTGATATATTGCTGAACGAGCCGCCGCAAGGTCACGCTCCTCCTCAAGCGCATCCAAAGCATTTTGATGCACCGTCTCATTGTCAGCCTCCACATAAGCCACCACTCTGGGTGAGTCATGATGAATATCACTGGGGAGCACTGCTTTAGCTCCATAAACCACGAAGAAGGGTGTATAACCCGTTGATCTGTTGGAGGTGGTCCTGATGCTCCAAAGAACCGAAGGAAGCTCTTCCACCCAACAACCCGGAGTCCGCTTTAACGGAATCATGAGCCGGGGTTTCATACCTCTCAAGATCTCCTGGTTAGCACATTCTACCTGACCATTAGACTGAGGATGTGCAACTGATGAAACATCAAGCCTGATGTGCTCCCTTTGAAAAATTCTTTCATAGCACCTTTAGACAGATTTGTCCCATTATCAGTGATGATACTATGAGGATAACCAAAGGGAAAAATCTGCTTCTTGACAAACTGAACTCCAGTAGCCGCCTCACAATTGCTGACCGGCTCTGCCTCAACCCACTAGGTGAACTTGTCAACCACCACTAGAAGGTGGGCCTTCTTATCCTTAGATCTCTTGAAGGATCCAACCATATCAAGCCCCCAGACCGCAAATGGCCAAGTGATTGGGATCATTCGCAATTCCTAAGCCAGCACCTGAGCTTGCCTTGCAAATTTCTGACACCCGTCACACTTACTAACAATATCCTCTGCGTCTGCATGAGCCGTCAACCAGAAAAATCCATGACAAAAGGCCTTGGCCACCAATGATAGTGAGCCGGCATGATGACCGCAGTCGCCTGCATGGGTCTCTTGTAAAATTTCATGGCCGTCCTCAGGAGAGATGCAACATTGAAAAACACCAGTCACACTACGTTGATGTAACTCGCCATCCTTAATAGTCATAGATTTATAACGCTGGATGATCTGTCGCGCCAAGTTTTAATCTTCTGGTAACTCATCGCGAGTAAGATAAGCCAGATAAGGCAGCGGCCAGTCAGGAATTGTTGGAAATATGCCCTAGAGGCAATAATAAAATGGTTATTATTGCATTTCCTTGTTCATGATAATTGTCTATTGTTCATGCTATACTTGTTTTAACTGGAAACCGTAATACATGTGCGAATACATAGACCACAACATGTCCCTAGTAAGCCTCTAGTTGACTAGCTCGTTGATCAATAGATGGTTATGGTTTCCTGACCATGGACATTGGATGTCATTGATAACGGGATCACATGATTAGGAGAATGATGTGATGGACAAGAACCAATTCTAAGGATAGCACAAGATCGTGTAGTTCGTTTGCTAAGAGCTTTTCTAATTTCAAGTATCGTTTCCTTAGACCATGAGATTGTGCAACTCCCGGATACCGTAGGAATGCTTTGGGTGTACCAAACGTCACAACGTAACTAGGTGGCTATAAAGGTGCACTACAGGTATCTCCGAAAGTGTCTGTTGGGTTGGCACGAATCGAGACTGGGATTTGTCACTCCGTATGACGGAGAGGTATCTCTGGGCCCACTCGGTAATGCATCATCATAATGAGCTCAATGTGACTAATGAGTTAGCCAGGGGATCATGCATTACGGAACGAGTAAAGAGACTTGCCGGTAACGAGATTGAACGAGGTATTGGGATACCTACGATCGAATCCCGGGCAAGTAACATACCGATAGACAAAGGGAATTGTATACAGGATTGATTGAATCCCCGACATCGTGGTTCATCCGATGAGATCATCGTGGCACATGTGGGAGCCAACATGGGTATCTAGATCCCGTTGTTTGTTATTGGCCGGAGAACGTCTCGGTCATGTCTGCATGCTTCCCGAACCCGTAGGGTCTACACACTTAAGGTTCGGTGACGCTAGAGTTGTTATGGGAAATAGTATGTGGTTACCGAATGTTGTTCGGAGTCCCGGATGAGATCCCGAACATGACGAGGAGCTCTGGAATGGTCCGGAGGTGAAGATCGATATATTGGACGAAGGGTATTGGAGTCCGGAATTGTTCCGGGGGTACCAGGCTATGGCCAGCATGTCCGAAAGGGGTTTCGGAGGCCCCGGCAAGCGTTGGGGGCCTTATGGGCCAAGGGGAAGGGGCAAACCAGCCCACTAAGGGGCTGTGCGCCCCTTCCAGGAGAGGTGGGGGCGCCACCCCTAGAGCAGCCGCCCCTCCCGGCTTGGGGGGCATATTTCCTAGGGGGTGGGGGCGCCCAAACCCATCTAGGGTTTCCCCTGGCCGCCGCCTCCTCCTCTAGATCCATCTAGAGGGGCCGGCCCCCTCTCCCCTTCTCCTATATATAGTGAGGGGGTGGGAGGGCAGCCACACCCTTCCCTGGCGCAGCCCTCTCCTCCTCCAACTCCTCCTCCTCCTCCTCCGTAGTGCTTAGCGAAGCTCTGCCGGAGAACCACGAGCTCCATCGCCACCACGCCGTCGTGCCGCTGGAGTGCTCCCTCAACTTCTCCTCTCCCCTTGCTGGATCAAGAAGGAGGAGACGTCCCCGGGCTGTACGTGTGTTGAACGCGGAGGCGCCGTTCGTTCGGCGCTAGATCGGATCTTCCGCGATTTGAATCGCTGCGAGTATGACTCCATCAACCGTGTTCTTGTAACGCTTCCGCTTAGCGATCTTCAAGGGTATGAAGATGCACACCCTCTCTCTCGTTGCTAGCATCTCCTAGATTGATCTTGGTGACACGTAGGAAATTTTTGTATTATTGCTACATTACCCAACAGTGGTATCAGAGCTAGGTCTATGGGTAGATTCTATGCACAAGTAGAACACGAAGTAGTTGTGGGCGATGATTTGTTCAATTTGCTTACCGTTACTAGTCTTATCTTGATTCGGCGGCATTGTGGAATGAAGCGGCCCAGGCCGACCTTACACGTACTCTTACATGAGACAGGTTCCACCGACTGACATGCACTTGATGCATAAGGTGGCTAGCGGGTGTCTGTCTCTCCCACTTTAGTCGGATCGGATTCGATGAAGAGGGTCCTTATGAAGGGTAAATAGCAATTGGCATATCACCGTTGTGGCTTTTGAGTAGGTAAGAAACGTTCTTGCTAGAAACCCATAGCAGCCACGTAAAACATGCAACAACAATTAGAGGACGTCTAACTTGTTTTTGCAGGGTATGCTATGTGATGTGATATGGCCAAAAGGATGTGATGAATTATATATATGTGATCTATGAGATTGATCATGTTCTTGTAATAGGAATCACGACTTGCATGTCGATGAGTATGACAACCGGCAGGAGCCATAGGAGTTGTCTTAATTTATTGTATGACCTGCGTGCCAATGAAAAACGCCATGTAATTACTTTACTTTATTGCTAACCGTTAGCCATAGTAGTAGAAGTAATAGTTGGCGAGACAACTTCATGAAGACACGATGATGGAGATCATGATGATGGAGATCATGGTGTCATGCCGGTGACGAAGGTGATCATGCCGCGCCTCGAAGATGGAGATCAAAAGGAGCAACATGATATTGGCCATATCATGTCACTTTATGATTTGCATGTGATGTTTGTCATGTTTACATCTTATTTGCTTAGAACGACGGTAGCATAAATAAGATGATCCCTCACTAAAATTTCAAGAGATGTGTTCCCCCTAACTATGCACCGTTGCGAAGGTTCGTTGTTTCGAAGCACCACGTGATGATCGGGTGTGATAGATTCTAACATTCGCATACAACGGGTGTAAGCCAGATTTACACATGCGAAACACTTAGGTTGACTTGACGAGCCTAGCATGTACAGACATGGCCTCGGAACACAAGAGACCGAAAGGTCAAACATGAGTCGTATAGTAGATACGATCAACATGGAGATGTTCACCATTGATGACTAGTCTGTCTCACGCGATGATCGGACACGGTCTAGTCGATTCGGATCATGTATCACTTAGATGACTAGAGGGATGTCTATCTAAGTGGGAGTTCATTAAATAATCAGATGAACTTAATTATCATGAACATAGTCAAAAGGTCTTTGCAAATTATGTTATAGCTTACGCTTTGGTTCTACTATTTAAGATATGTTCCTAGAGAAAATTTAGTTGAAAGTTGATAGTAGAAATTATGCGGACTGGGTCCGTAAACTGAGGATTATCCTCATTGCTGCGCAGAAGGCTTATGTCCTTAATGCACCGCTCGGTGTGCTGAACCTCGAGCGTCGTCTGTGGATGTTGCGAACATCTGACATACACGTTTTGATGACTACGTGATAGCTCAGTGCGTAATGCTAACGGTTTAGAATTGAGGCAGCAAAGACATTTTTGAAACGTCGCAGAACATATGACATGTTCCAAAGACTGAAATTGGGATTTCAGACTAGTGCCCATGTCAAGAGGTATGAGACCTCTGACAAGTTTCTTAAGCCTGCAAACTAAGGGAGAAAAGCTCAATCATTGAGCATGTGCTCAGATTGTCTGAGTACTACAATCGCTTGAATCGAGTGGGAGTTAATCTTCCAGATGAGATAGTGATGGTTCTCCATAGTCACTACCACCAAGCTATTAGAGCTTCGTGATGAACTATAACATATCAGGGATAGACATGATGATCCTTGAGCAACTCGTGATGTTTGACACCGCGAAAGTAGAAATCAAGTAGGAGCATCAATTGTTGATGGTTAGTAAAACCACTAGTTTCAAGAAGGGCAAGGGAAAGAAGGGATACTTCATGAAACGGCAAATCAATTGCTGCTCTAGTGAAGAAACCCAAGGTTGAACCCAAACCCGAGACTAAGTGCTTCCGTAATGAGGGGAACGGTCACTGAAGCAGAACTGCCCTAGATACTTGGTAGATGAGAAGGCAGGCAAGGTCGACAGAAGTATATTGGATATACATTATATTAATGTGTACTTTATTAGTACTCCTAGTAGCACCAGGGTATTAGATACCGGTTCGCTTGCTAAGTGTTGGTAACTCGAAATAAAAGGCTACGGAATAAACGGAGACTAGCTAAAGGTGAGATGACGATATGTGTTGGAAGTGTTTCCAAGGTTGATGTGATCAAGCATCGCATGCTCCCTCTACCATGGAGATTGGTGTTAAACCTAAATAATTGTTATTTGGTGTTTGCGGTTGAGCATAGACATGATTGGATTATGTTTATCGCAATATGGTTATTCATTTAAGGAGAATAATGGTTACTCTGTCTATTTGAATAATACCTTCAATGGTCTTGCACCTAAAATGAATGGTTTATTGAATCTCGATCGTAGTGATACACATGTTCATGCCAAAAGATATAAGATAGTAATGATAGTACCACATACTTGTGGCACTGCCACTTGAGACATATTGGTATAAAACGCATGAAGAAGCTCCATGTTGATGGATCTTTGGACTCACTCGTTTTTGAAAAGATTGAGACATGCGAACCATGTCTATTAGTATATATGCATGAAGAAAGTCCATACAGATGGATCGTTTGGACTCACTTGATTTTGAATCACTTGAGACATGCAAATCATACCACATGGGCAAGATGACTAAAAGGCCTCGTTTTTAGTAAGATGGAACAAGAAAGCAACTTGTTGGAAGTAATACATTTTGATGTGTGCAGTCCAATGAGTGCTGAGGCATGCAGTGGATATCGTTATGTTATTACTTCACAGATGATTTGAGTAGATGCTGAGTATATTTACTTGATGAAACACAAGTCTGAATTATTGAAAGGTTCAAGTAATTTCAGAGTGAAGTTGAAGATCGTCGTGACAAGAGGATAAAATGTCTGTGATATGATCATAGAGATGAATATCTGAGTTACGAGTTTGGCACACAATTAAGACATTGTGGAAATTGTTTCAAAACTAATACCGCCTGGAACACCATAGTGTGATGGTGTGTCCAAATATCATAACTGCACCCTATTGGATATGGTGCATACCATGATGTCTCTTCTTGAATTACACTATCGTTTATGGGTTAGGCATTAGAGACAACCGCATTCACTTTAAATAGGGCACCACGCAATTCCGTTGCGACGACACCGTATGAACTATGGTTTAGAGAAACCTAAGCTGTCGTTTCTTAAAAGTTTGGGGCTGCGACGCTTATGTGAAAAGTTTCAGGCTGATAAGCTCGAACCTAGAGCGGATAAATGCATCTTCATAGAATACCCAAAACAGTTGGGTATACCTCCTATTTCAGATCTGGAAGCAAAAGTGATTGTTTCTAGAAACGGGTCCTTTCTCGTGGAAATGTTTCTCTCGAAAGGATTGAGTGGGAGGATGGTGGAAACTTGATGAGGTTATTGAACCGTCACTTCAACTAGTGTGTAGCAGGGCACAGGAAGTTGTTCCTGTGGCACCTACACCAATTGAAGTGGAAGCTTATGATAGTGATCATGAAACTTCGGATCAAGTCACTACCAAACCTCGTAGGTCAACAAGGATGCGAACTACTTCAGAGTGGTACATAATCCTGTCTTGGAAGTCATGTTGCTAGACAACAATGAACCTACGAGCTATGGAGAAGCGATGGTGGGCCCGGATTCCGACGAATGGCTATAGGCCATAAAATCCGAGAGAGGATCCATGTATAAAAACAAAGTATAGACTTTGGAAGAACTACTTGATGGTCGTAAGGCTGTTGGGTGCAGATGGATTTTAAAAGGAAGACAGACAATGATGGTAAGTGTCACCATTAAGAAAGCTCGACTTGTCATTAAGATGTTTTCCGACAAGTTCAAGGAGTTGACTGCGATGAGAGTTTCTCACTCGTAGCAATGCTAAGAGTATGTTGGAATTATATTAGCACTTACTGCATTATTTATGAAATCTTGTAGATAGGATGTCAAAACATTATTCCTCGATGATTTTCTTGAGGAAAGGTTGTATGTGATACAACCAGAAGGTTTTGTCAATCCTGAAAGTTGCTAACAAGTATGCAAAGCTCCAGCGATCCTTCTAAGGACTGGAGTAAGCATCTCGGAGTTGGAATATACGCTTTGATGAGATGATCAAAGATTTCGGGTTAATACAAAGTTTATGAGAAACTTGTATTTCCAAAGAAGTGAGTGGGAGCACTATAGAATTTTTGATGAGTATATGTTGTTAACATATTGTTGATCAGAAATGATGTAGAATTTCTGGAAAGCATACAGGGTTATTTGAAAAGTGTTTTTCAATGGAAAACCTGGATTAAGCTACTTGAACATTGAGCATCAAGATCTATAAGGATAGATCAAAAACGCTTAATAGTACTTTCAAATGAATACATACCGTGACAAGATTTGGAAGGAGTTCAAAATAGATCAGCAAAGAAGGAGTTCTTGGCTGTGTTACAAGGTGTGAGTATTGAGTAAGACTCAAGACCTGACCACGGCAGAAGAGAGAGAAAGGACGAAGGTCGTCCCCTATGCTTTAGACATAGGCTCTACAGTATGCTATGCTGTGTACCGCACCTGAAGTGTGCCTTGCCATGAGTTAGTCAAGGGGTACAATAGTGATCCAGGAATGGATCACATGACAGCGGTCGAACTTATCCTTAATATCTAGTGGACTAAGGAATTTTCTCGATTATGGAGGTGGAAAAGGAGTTCGTCGTAAAGGGTTACGTCGATGCAAACTTTGACACTAATCCGGATGACTCTGAGTAGTAAACCGGATTCGTATAGTAGAGCAGTTATTTGGAATAGCTCCAAGTAGCGCATGGTAGCTGCATCTACAAGATGACATAGAGATTTGTAAAGCACACACGGATCTGAATGTTGCACCCGTTGACTAAAACCTCTTTCGTAAGCATAACATGATCAAACCCTAGAACTCATTGAGTGTTAATCACATGGTGATGTGAACTAGATTATTGACTCTAGTAAACTCTTGGGTATTAGTAACATGGTGATGTGAACTTTGAGTGTTAATCACATGGTGATGTGAACTATATTATTGACTCTAGTGCAAGTGGGAGACTGTTGGAAATATGCCCTAGAGGAAATAATAAAATGGTTATTATTGTATTTCCTTGTTCATGATAATTGTCTATTGTTCATGCTATAATTGTATTAACTGGAAACCGTAATACATGTGTGAATACATAGACCACAACATGTCCCTAGTAAGCCTCTAGTTGACTAGCTCGTTGATCAATAGATGGTTATGGTTTCCTGACCATGGACATTGGATGTCATTGATAACGGGATCACATCATAAGGAGAATGATGTGATGGACAAGACCCAATTCTAAGCATAGCACAAGATCGTGTAGTTCGTTTGCTAAGAGCTTTTCTAATGCCAAGTATTGTTTCCTTAGACCATGAGATTTTGCAACTCCCAGATACCGTAGGAATGCTTTGGGTGTACCAAACATCACAACGTAACTGGGTGGCTATAAAGGTGCACTACAGGTATCTCCGAAAGTGTGTGTTGGGTTGGCACGAATCGAGACTGGGATTTGTCACTCCGTATGACGGAGAGGTATCTCTGGGCCCACTCGGTAATGCATCATCATAATGAGCTCAATGTGACTAAGGAGTTAGCCACGAGATCATGCGTTATGGAACGAGTAAAGAGACTTGCCGGTAATGAGATTGAACGAGGTATTGGGATACCGACGATCGAATCTCGGGAAAGTAACATACCGATAGACAAAGGGAATTGTATACGGGATTGATTGAATCCCCGACATGGTGGTTCATCTGTTGAGATCATCGTGGAACATGTGGGCGCCAACATGGGTATCCAGATCCCGCTGTTGGTTATTGGCCGGAGAACGTCTCGGTCATGTCTGCATGGTTCCCGAACCCGTAGGGTCTACACACTTAAGGTTCGGTGATGCTAGAGTTGTTATGGGAAATAGTATGTGGTTACCGAATGTTGTTCGGAGTCCCGGATGAGATCCTGGACATGACGAGGAGCTCCGGAATGGTCCGGAGGTGAAGATCGATATATTGGACGAAGGGTATTGGAGTCCGGAATTGTTCCGGGGGTACCAGGCTATGGCCAGCATGTCCGAAAGGGGTTTCGGAGGCCTCGGCAAGCATTGGGGGGCCTTATGGGCCAAGGGGAAGGGGGAAACCAGCCCACTAAGGGGCTGTGTACCCCTCCCAACCCCTCTCATGTAACCAGGAGAGGTGGGGGCGCCACCCCTAGGGCAGCCGCCCCTCCCGGCTTGGGGGGCAAGTTTCCTAGGGGGTGGGGGCGCCCAAACCCATCTAGGGTTTCCCCTGGCCGCCGCTTCCTCCTATAGATCCATCTAGAGGGGCCGGCCCCCTCTCCCCTTCCCCCCATGTATAGTGAGGGGGTGGGAGGGCAGCCACACTCTTCCCTGGCGCAGCCCTCTTCTCCTCCAACTCCTCCTCCTCCTCCTCCGTAGTGCTTAGTGAAGCTCTGCCGGAGAACCACGAGCTCCATCGCCACCACGCCGTCGTGCAGCTGGAGTTCTCCCTCAACTTCTCCTCTCCCCTTGCTGGATCAAGAAGGAGGAGACGTCCCCGGGCTGTTCGTGTGTTGAACGTGGAGGCTCCGTTTGTTCGGCGCTAGATCGGATCTTCCGCGATTTGAATCACCGCGAGTACGACTCCATCAACCGCGTTCTTGTAACGCTTCTGCTTAGCAATCTTCAAGGGTATGAAGATGCACTCCCTCTCTTTCGTTGCTAGCATCTCCTAGATTGATCTTGGTGACACGTAGGAAAATTTTGAATTATTGCTACGTTACCCAACAGGAATAACATGAAGATCCACCACCAGTTGACCCTTCGGGTGAAGTATAGCAAGATCCTCCTCATATGCTAATTTGACCGAAGGAGTATGTAAAACATCGAGGAAGACATTAGAGGGCACCGGCTTACATTGAGACCCAAGCCGCGACAATGCAGCATTCGCCTCGTTTTTCTGTCGATCAATGTGATCCACCTGGTAACCCTTAAAATGACCAGCAATGCTTTCAACCGCCTAACGATAAGCCACCATGAGCGGGTATTTAGAGTACCACTTGCCTGAGACTTGATGAGCCACCAGTTTTGAGTCACCCAGACATCTGACCCAGCTTAAAGTCATCTCCTTGGCCATACGAAGCCCCATGGAGCAAAGCTTCATACTCAGCTACATTGTTAGTACAAGGAAACATTAACCTTAAAACATAACAAAATTTATCACCCCATGGGGAAGTCAAAATAACTCCAGCCCCCAAGCCTTCCAATTGCGTGGAACCATCAAAGTGGACTATCCAATATGTGTTATCAGGCTTCTCCTTAGGTGTTTGCAACTCTGTCCAGTCATTATTGAAATCCACCAACGCTTGAGACTTAATGGTTGTCCTTGGCACATACTTCAAATTATGAGGCCCAAGCTCAATTGCCCACTTAGCAACCTGGCCTGTGGATTGTCTGTTTTGAAGAATATCCCCCAAAGGAGCAGAGCTGACTACAGTAATAGGATGCCCAAGGAAATAATGTTTCAACTTAAGACTCACCGTGAACACCCCGAACACCAGCTTCTGCCAATGTGGGTATCTTTGCTTGGACTCAGTCAAAACCTCACTGATGTAGTAAGGCGGCCGCTGAACTGGGTATTGCTTACCCGGCTCCTTGCGCTCCATGAAAACTGCTACGCTGACTGCTTTATTATTAGCCGCCATGTACAGGAGCAAAGGCTCTTTTTCAATGGGAGCGGCAAGGATGGGCGGCTCAACTAACTGTTTCTTAAGGGCCGCAAATGCTTGATCCGCCGCATCACTCCAGACAAAGTGGTCTGTCTTCTTCATCATTTGATATAGAGGAATTGCCTTCTCTCCCAGGCGACTTATGAACCAGCTCAAAGCCGCAATGCAACCCGCCAGGCGTTGGACGTCATTGGCACATGTCGGCTTAGAAAGTGAAGTGATGGCCTTAATTTTCTCCGGGTTAGCCTCAATGCCCCGTTCTGAGACCAGGAAACCTAGCAACTTGCCTACAGGCATGCCAAAGACACATTTGTCCGGGTTAAGCATCATCCTGTAGACCCGGAGATTGTCAAAAGTTTCTCTCAACCCATCCAGGAGAGTCTCCTTCATCCTAGATTTGACCACAATATCATTCACATAAGCATGAATATGACGCCCAATCTGACTGTGAAGTCAATTTTGAACACAACGCTAATAAGCCGCCTGAGCACTCCTGAGCCCAAAAGGCATAGAAACATAGCAGAAAGCTCCAAAAGGTGTGACAAAAGCCGTCTTCTCTTGGTCCTTAACTGCCATCTTGATATGATGATAACCAGAATAAGCATCCAGGAAGCATAAACTCTCACAACCCGCCGTTGCATCAATGATTTGGTCGATACGGGGGAGATCAAAGGGATCATCTGGACATGCCTTGTTAAGATCTGTGTAATCAACACACATACACCATGCTCCATTCTTCTTAAGTACCAGCACGGGGTTAGCCAACCACTCAGGTGAAAAACTTCCACGATAAACCCGGCCGCTAAGAGCCGGGCTACCTCTTCTCCAATAGCCTTACGTCGCTCTTCATTGAAACGACGGAGGAGCTATTTGACCGGCTTAAACTTGGGATCCACATTAAGGGTGCGCTCAGCGAATTCTCTCGGTACACCTGGCATGTCAGAAGGTTTCCATGCAAAGATGTCCCGATTCTCACGGATGAACTCGGTGAGCGCGCTTTCCTATTTGGGATCCATATTAGCCCCTATAGTGAACTGCTGAGATGAGTTGCCAGGGACAAAATCCACTTGTTTGGTGTCATCAGCCGACTTAAAATTTAACAGAGGGTCCTGCTTAGTACTGGGCTTTTTCAGAGGGGTAATATCGGTCGGGTCAATGTTGTCCTTATAAAACTTGAGCTCCTCAGTAGCACAAGCTGATTCTGCATAAGCTGCATCTCCTTCCTCGCACTCCAGGGCGACTTTCCAGTCACCAACCGTAATTGTCCATTTGGCCCTGGAATCTTAAGCTGCAAGTAAATATAACAAGGGCAAGCCATAAACCGAACATAAACTGTCCGACCAAACGGAGCATGATATGGACTCTTGATCTTGACCACCTCATACCACAAGGACTCTATCCTGTAATTACGATCATCACCAAAGGCTACTTCCAGCGATATCTTTCCCACTGGATAGGCCGACTTACTAGGCACTACAACATGGAAAACTGTAGATGATGTCTTGAGGTGCTTGTCAGTCAAATTCATACGGCGAAAGGTATTGTAGTATAATATGTTGATGTTGCTACCACCATCCATGAGCACTTTTGTGAACTTATAACCACCTACTTTAGGGGCTACCATCAATGCCAGATGACCTGGACTCTCAACCCGGGGTGGATGATCCTCTCGACTCCATGTGATCGGATGCTCTTACCATCGTAGGTATTGGGGCACTCCCGCTCAACAGCATTGACAGCGCGCTTATGAACCTTCTGATCTCGTTTGCAAAGACTTTTGGTGAAAACATGGTATTGGCCACCATTTAACTGCTTCGGATTACTCTAATATCCTGACTGATTACCTTGCTATTGGTTGCCCTGACCAGACTGCTGGTTATAACCACCCTGGTTACCTTGACCTGGATATCCAGAGCTTGAGCCGCCACCGCCAAAGCCAGACCCCTGAGAGCCGGATCTTGACCCGCCGGGTGGCCCATTATTATTGCCATCATTCTGATTGAGGCTGTAAGTCTTAAACTCTCGTGTAACCCAACAATCCTTCCAGGCGTGAGTGGATGGCTTGTAGGGAAGACTGTGCTTCGGGCACAGGTAATTAAGCGCCCCCTCAAGATTAAAAGGCTTTGCACCGCCAAAGGGTGGCTTATTGTTACCATTGCGGCGCTGGTTCTTATACCCAGTGTTGGTGTTAGCTACTAGATCTGACCCGCCATTGGGGTGTCTGCGCTTACCACCGTTGCCCTGGTTGTTGCCATTATGCCCTGCCACATTCTGCTGCTGACCCTTACCATTGCCATTCTTCTTACCCTTGTTGGGACTTCTCGTCATCAGATCCAGGGTCTTTTACATTATCAGAGTCTGCATACTTAATGAGAGCCGCCATGAGCTCACCCATGTCAGTGCAATAACGTTTAAGCCGCCCTAGCTTCTGCTTAAGGGGGGTAAATGTTGGGAATCGTTGCATGGAAAACAATAAATTTCTACGCACACGCAATGATCTATCCATGAAGATGCATAGAAACGAGGGGCAGAGTGTGTCTACGTACCCTTGTAGACCATAAGCGGAAGTGTTTCACAATGTGGTTGATGTAGTCAAACTCTCTTCCGCGCTCCAACCGATCTAGTACCGAACGCACGACACCTCCGCATTCTGCACACGTTCAGCTCGGTGACGTCCTCCGCCTTCTTGATCCAGCAAGACGGCGAGGTAGTAGATGAGTTCCGGCAACATGACGGCGTGGTGAAAGTGATGGTGTAGTGATCTCCGTAGGGCTTCGCCTAAGCACTACAAAAATATGACCGAGGGCGTAAACGGTGGACGGGGGCGCTGCACACGACTAAGACAATGTGTGTGTCCTTGTGTGGTGCCCCCTACCCGTGTATATATAGGTGGGAGGGGAGGAGGAAGCCCCTAGGGTGCCCCAAGAGACCTGGCAGCAGCCCTAGGGCTACTGCCTTGCCTTGCACCCCCTTTCCATGTAAGAAGAAGGGGGAAGGAAAGAGGGGGGGAGGGAAGGAAGGGGGAGTCCTACTCCACAATTTCCTTTCCCTCCCATCTTTCCTTCTCCTCCTCATAGGGACGGCCTGTATAGGGGTGCACCAGCTCCTTGTGGGCTGGCATGTTCCCTCTCTTGGCCCATAAGGCCCATATCTTTGTCGGGGGTGCCCGAAACTCCTTTCCAGTGACCCGCTAATTACCCGGTACCCTCCGAAACACTTCCGGTGTCTGAATACCATCGTCCTATATATCAATCTTTACCTCTCGACCATTTTGAGACTCTTCATCATGTCCGTGATCTCATCCGGGACTCCGAACAACATTGGGTCACCAAATCACATAACTCATATAATATTATATCATCAATGAACATTAACCGTGTGGACCCTACGGGTTCGAGAACTATGTAGACATGACCGAGACACCTCTCTGGTCAATAATCAATAGCGGAACCTCGATGCCCATATTGGTTCCTACATATTCTATGAAGATCTTTATCGGTCAAACCATTATGACAACATACGTAATTCCCTTTGTCTATCGGTATGTTACTTGCCCGAGATTCGGTCGTTGGTATCTTCATACCTAGTTCAATCTCGTTACCGGCAAGTCTCTTTACTCATTCCATAATACATCACCTCGTGACTAACTCCTTAGTCGTTTTCTTGCAACTTATGATGTGTATTAGCGAGAGGGCCTGGAGATACCTCTCTGATACTCGGAGTGACAAATCCTAATCTCGATCTATGCCAACTCAACAAATACCTTCGGAGGTACCTGTAGAGCATCTTTATAATCACCCAGTTACGTTTTGGCATTTGATAGCACACAAGGCATTCCTCCGGTATCCGGGAGTTGCATAATCTCATAGTCGAAGGAATATTTATTTGACATGAAGAAAGCAATAGGAATAAAACTAAACAATCATTATGCTAAGCTAACGGATGGGTCTTGTCCATCACATCATTCCCCTAATGATGCGATCCCGTTAGCAAATGACAACTCATGTCAATGGTTAGGAAACCTTAACCATGTTTGATCAACGAGCTAGTCTAGTAGAGGCTCACTAGGGACACACTGTTTGTTTATGTATTCACACATGTATTAAGGTTTCCGATCAATACAATTCTAGCATGAATAATAAACCTTTATCATGAATAAGGAAATATAAAATAACAACTTTATTATTGCCTCTAGGGCATATTTGCTTCAGTCTCCCACTCGCACTAGAGTCAATAATCCAGTTCACATCGCCATGTGATTAACACCAATAGTTCATATCGCCATGTGACCAACACCCAAGCAAAGGGTTTACTAGAGTCAATAATCTAGTTCACATCCTGATGTTATTAATACCCAAAGAGTACTAAGGTGTGATCATGTTTTGCTTGTGAGAGAGGTTTAGTCAACAGGTCTGCCGCATTTAGACCCATATGTATTTTGCAAATTTCTATGTCTACAATGCTCTGCACGGAGCTACTCTAGCTAATTTCTCCCACTTTCAATATGTATCCAGATTGAGCCTTAGAGTCATCCAGATCAGTGTCAAAGCTTGCATCGACGTAACCCTTTATGACGAACTCTTTGTCACCTCCATAACCGAGAAACATTTCCTTATTCCTCTTTAGGTACCTAAGGATAATTTTGACCGCTGTCCAGTGATCTACTCCTGGATCACTATTGTACCCCCTTGCCAAACTCATGGCAAGGTACACAATAGGTCTGGTACACAACATGGCATACTTTATAGAACCTATGGCCGAGGCATGGAATGACTTTCATTCTCTCTCTATGTTCTGCCGTGGTCGGGTTTTGAGTCTTACTCAACTTCACACCTTGTAACACAGGCAAGAACCCTATCTTTGACTGATCCATTTTGAACTTCTTCAAAACTTTGTCAAGGTATGTACTTTGTGAAAGTCCTATTAAGCGTCTAGATCTATCTCTATAGATCTTTATGCCCAATATATAAGCAGCTTCACCAAGGTCTTTCATTGAAAAACTCTTATTCAAGTATCCTTTTACGCTTTCCAAAAATTCTATATCATTTCCTATCAACAATATGTCATCTACATATAATATCATAAATGCTACAGAGCTCCCACTCACTTTCTTGTAAATAAAGGCTTCACCATAAGTCTGTATAAAACCATATGCTTTGATCACCTCCTCAAAGCATATATTCCAGCTCCGAGATGCTTGCACCAGTCCATAGATGGATCACTGGAGCTTGCATTCTTTGTTGGCACCTTTAGGATCGACAAAATCTCCTGATTGCATCATATACAACTCTTCTTTAAGATATCCATTAAGGAATTTAGTTTTGACGTCCATTTGCCAGATTTCATAATCATAAATGTGGCAATTGCTAACATGATTCAGACAGACTTAAGCATCGCTACGGGTGAGAAAGTCTCATCGTAGTCAACTCATTTAACTTGTCAAAAACCTTTTGCGACAAGTCGAGCTTTGTAGACAGTAACATTACCATCAGTGTGCGTCTTCTTCTTGAAGATCCATTTATTCTCTATGACTTGCCGATCATCGGGCAAGTCCACCAAAGTCCACACTTTGTTCTCATACATGGATCCTATCTCAGATTTCATGGCCTCATGCCATCTGTCGGAATCTGCGCTCATCATAGCTTCTTCATAGTTCGTACATTTTCCTTGGTCTTGTAACTTGACTTCCAAGACAGGATTACCGTACCACTCTAGTGCGGAATGTGTTCTGGTTGACCTATGAAATTCAGTAGTAGCTTGATATGAAGTTTTATGATCACCATCATTAGCTTCCTCTCTAGTTGGTGCAGGCATCACGGGAACGGTTTTCTCTAATGTGCTACTTTCCAATTCGAGAGAAGGTACAATTACCTCATCAAGTTCTACTTACCTCCCACTCACTTCTTTCGTGAGAAACTCCTTCTCTAGAAAGGATCCATTCTTAGCAACAAAGATCTTGCCTTCAGATCTATGGTAGAAGGTGTACCCAATGGTTTCCTTAGGGTATCCTATGAAGACACACTTCTCTGCTTTGGGTTCGAGCTTATCAGGCTGAAGCCTTTTGACATAAGCATCGTATCCCCAAACTTTTAAGAAATGACAGCTTAGGTTTCTTGCCAAACCACAATTCATACGGTGTCATCTCAAAGGATTTAGACGGTGCCCTATTTAACGTGAATGCAGCTGTCTCTAATGCATAACCCCAAAAAGATAGTGGCAAATCGGTAACAGACATCATAGAACGCACCATATCTAATGAAGTACGGTTATGACATCCGGACACACCATTATGATGTGGTGTTCCAGGTGGTGTTAGTTGTGAAACTATTCCACACTGTTTTATATGAAGGCCAAACTCGTAAGTCCAATATTCACCTCCGCGATCAGATCGTAGCAGATTTATTTTCTTGTTACGATGATTCTCCACTTCACTCTGAAATTCTTTGAACTTTTCAAATGTTTCAGACTTGTGTTTCATTAAGTAGATATACCCATATCTTCTCAAATCATCTATGAAGGTTAGAAAATAATGATACCCGCCGCGTGCCTCAACACTCATCGGACCGAATACATCGGTATGTATTATTTCCAATAAGTCATTAGCTCGCTCCATTGTTCCGGAGAACGGAGTTTTAGTCATCTTGCCCATGAGGCATGGTTCGCAAGTATCAAATGATTCATAATCAAGTGATTCCAAAAGTCCATCTGCATGGACTTTCTTCATGCGCTTTACACCAATATGACCTAAACGGCAGTGCCACAAGTATGTTGCACTATCATTATCAGCTTTACATCTTTTGGCATCAATATTATTAATATGTGTATCACTACGAGTGAGATTCAATAAACCATTTACATTTGGTGTATGACCATAGAAGGTTTCATTCATGTAAACAGAACACCAATTATTCTCTGACTTAAATGAGTAACCGTATTGCAATAAACATGATCCAATCATATTTATGCTCAACGCAGACACCAAATAACATTTATTTAGGTTCCACAATAATCTCGAAGGTAGAGGGAGTGTGCGATGGTGATGTTATCAACCTTGGAATCACTTCCAATAGACATCGTCACCTTGCCCTTAACTAGTCTATGTTCATTCTGCAACTCCTGTTTCGACTTACTAATCTTAGCAACTGAAGCAGTATCAAATACCCAGGGGCTACTATGAACACCAGTAAGGTACACATCAATAACATGTATATCAAATACACTTTTGTTCACTTTGCCATCCTTCTTATCCGCCAAGTATTTGGGGTAGTTCCGCTTTTAGTGACCATTCCTTTGCAGTAGAAGCATTCAGTTTCAGGCTTGGGTGTAGTTTTGGGTTTCTTCATGGGAGCGGCAACTTGTTTTCCATTCTTCTTGAAGTTCCCTTTCTTTCCCTTTTACCCTTTTCTTGAAACTAGTGGTCTTGTTAATCATCAACATTTGATGCTCTTTCTTGATTTCTGCCTTCGCCGATTTCAGCATTGCGATGAGCTCGGGAATCGTTTTCGTCATCCCTTGCATATTATAGTTTATCACAAAGTTCTAGTAGCTTGGTGGTAGTGACTAGAGAACTCTGTCAATCACTATCTTATCTGGAAGATTAACTCCCACTTGATTCAAGCGATTGTAGTACCCAGACATTCTGAGCACATGCTGACTGGCTGAGCTATTCTCCTCCATCTTGTAGGCAAAGTACTTGTCAGAGGTCTCATACCTCTCGACACGAGCATGAGTCTGAAATACCAATTTTAGCTCTTGGAACATCTCTTATGCTCCGTGGCGTTCAAAACATTTTTGAAGTCCCGGTTCTAAGCCGTAAAGCATGGCGCACTAAACTATCAAGTAGTCATCATATCGAGCTTGCAAAAAGTTCATAACGTTTGCATCTGCTCCTGCAACAGGTTTGTCACCTAGTGGTGCATCAAGGACATAATTATTCTGTGCAGCAATGAGGATAATCATCAGATCATGAACCCAGTCCGCATCATTGCTACTATCATCTTTCAACTTAGTTTTCTCTAGGAACATATCAAAAATATATAGGAGCTATATCGCGAGCTATTGATCTACAACATAGATATGCAAATACTATCAGGACTAAGTTCATGATAAAATAAGTTCAATTAATCAAATTACTTAAGAACTCCCACTTAAATAAACATCCCTCAAGTTTATCTAAGTGATACATGATCCAAATCAACTAACCCATGTCCGATCATCATGTGATATGGGGTAGTCATCAACGGTGAACATCTCTATGTTGATCATATCTACTATATGACTCATGTTCGACCTTTCGGTCTCCAGTGTTCCGAGACCATGTCTATACATGCTAGGCTCGTCAAGTTTAACCCAAGTATTCTGCATTTGCAAAACTGTCTTACACCCGTTGTATGTGAATGTAGAGTCTATCACACCCGATCATCACGTGGTGTCTCGAAACGATGAACTGTAGCAACGGTGCATACTTAGGGAGAACAATTTTACCTTGAAATTTAGTGAAGGTGTCATCTTATAATGCTACCGTCGTTAAGCAAAATAAGATGCATAAAAGATAAACATCACATGCAATCAAAATATGTGACATGATATGGCCATCATCTTGTGCTTTTGATCTCCATCTCCAAATCATTGTCATGATCTCCATCGTCACCGGCTGACACCTTGATCTCCATCGTAGCATCGTTGCCTTGAGGTCGTCACGCCAACTATAGCTTCTACAACTATCGCTAACACATAGTGAGAAAGTAAAGCAATTACATGGTGCTTGCACTTCATACAATAAAGAGACAAGCATAAGGCTCCTGCCGGTTGCCGCTAACTTACAAAACATGATCATCTCATACAATAATGTATATCACATCATGTCTTGACCATATCACGTCACAACATGCCCTGAAAAACAAGTTAGACGTTCTCTACTTTGTTGTTGCAAGTTTTACGTGGCTGCTACGGGATTCTAGCAAGAACAGTTCTTACCTAAGGTGTCGTGGAATTGTCACGACAGATGTCCTAGTGTGAGGACTTAGTTGTGAGGCCAACGCATCAATGTGGTAGCTTGAGAGGGGTTGAGCAGAATCGAGAGACGCAACGCAAGACAAGGGTTTAGACAGCTTCGGGCCCTGCGAAACATCATCCGTTAACAACCCTACATGTTGTTTGTGGCTAGGTCTCATTATGCTCATGAGGGAGTCGCCGTATCTCCAGCTCTCCTAGTTGTGTCTAGACTTAACCATTATTCAACCTCTGCCTGTTGGGGCGCCCCGCCCCTCTGTTGGAACACGCAGTACGCTACGCTAGCGCCAAATAAAATTTTCTACCGCGCACCCAAGATCATGCTGCTGGAAATAGATCACGGGATCGAGTTTACCACTAGACGCGCAGTCACCACAGCGGAAGTAGAGTTGGTGATGCGTGTAGCTGATCTCCCGGGCCGTCTCCTCCTCGCGTTACCGATCTCCCGCGAACAGCGAAGACCCGAACAGTGATCTCCCGCGAACGGCACCTCGTGGTTCCCTCGAACGGTTCGTCCAAGCACCGCAGATGCGATGCCTCCAAGGTATCCACACGTACGGGGAGCAGCGTCGAGCGGCGGACTGCTAGGTCCGGTCGCGCGGCATGGGAATGGGGAGTGGCGGTGGCTAACCAGGGTTCAATCCCCTCAACCCTAAGTGGTGTGCCCACTCCCCTTTATATAGACCTCCGAGGTGGGCTCAACACTTGAGCCCACTAGGAGTCCACATCCATTTTCCACTCAGATCCAATCCGAATGGGCTGCAGCCCCTTAAGTGTGCGACCCTATAGGTTCACGTACACATGGACACGACCAGAGTCGATAGTTGGTAGCGGCTCCTAGCAGAATGTGCCAACTCCCATGTGGGCGTAAAGTCGTTTGACGAACCTCAACAATGTGGCATATGCAACATTCCTTTTGCCTCACGATATTTGTTGTCGAGCTCAAGGCGAGTACTTGTCACCCTTGTGTTAGCTCGACCTCTCTTCTCGAAACCATGATACAGATTCCCGAATTGGGTTAACACTTAACCCAAGTCGCATGGCCATGCTTTACGAATCTGATCACTCGAGAGGGCCCAGAGAATATCTCTCCAAATAGGAGGGGCAAATTCCATCTTGGTCAACCATGTCTCGCGGCATGTCTCACGACTCACCTGAAAGCTACCTTTATAACTAGCCAGTTACGGAGTAGCGTTTGATAGACCCTAAGTGAGTCAATCCTCATCCCGAGAACATGCGAGGACCTCAGGTCTAGGACATGGCATAGACGTTGCACTTGAGACTAACAGATGACTATATCTCGTTGCGTCTCAAAATGGGTCTGTCCAGCTTGGTGATCTCCATCCCCGAGCCCATACTATCGGTTTAGCATCTCCATGCACATGACTTGTGAAACATAGTCATCAACCGAGTCGTATACTAGTCAAGGATATGTGTCCGCATAACCTTATCAACTAGGGACCATTAAAACAATCATCATACAATACATAGTTCCACAAACAAGTCACATACTTATTGATACATATCATTGATGATGTTCAAGGACAATACAAAGGACTCATGAATACATATGGAAATATCATCATCACATGATTGCCTCTTGGGCATATCTCCAATAGTCTCCCACTTGCACTAGAGTCAATCATTTAGGCATCGTATGCCCATGGAGCTCATGTGCGCCTCATGCTTCGGACGTGGGAGAGGCTTCGTCCATGGATCAGCAACATTTGCATCCGTGTGTACCTTGCATATGTTTACATCACCTCTTTCGACAATGTCGCAAATAAGGTTAAAACGCCTGAGTATGTTGGGTTTTATGATGGTTTCGTGGTTCCTTGACTTGCGCAATGGCACCACTATTATCACAATAGAGGTCCAATGGATTAGACGCGCCCTCAACCACACCAAAATAAGAAATAAAATTCTTCACCCAAACACTTTCTTTCGCAGCTTCAGAAGCCGCAATGTACTCGGCCTCTGTTGTAGAATCAGCTACCGTATCTTGCTTGGAGCTCCTCCGTTCAGAATGAACACAAACCCAGATTGCGATCGACTATCATCCTATCTGTTTGGAAACTAGCATCAGTGTAACTATTTACAACGAGCTCATCCTCACCTCCATAAACCAGGAACATATCCTTAGTCCTTCTCAAGTACTTAAGGATATTCTTAACCGCTGTCCAGTGACTCTCCCTTGGATCAGCCTGGTATCTGCCCACCACGCTAAGAGCAAAACTAACATCGGCACGAGTACATACCATAGCATACATGATGGACCTAACAGCCGAAGCATACGGAATCCCATCCATGCGTCTTCGCTCATCAGGAGTCGTAGGACTCTGAGTCTTGCTAAGACTAATGCCATGTGACATGGGCAAGAAACCTTTCTTGGCATCTTGCACGTTGAACCGCTTCAACACCTTGTCAATATACGCACTCTGGCTTAATCCAATAAGCCTTCTCGATCTATCTCTATAGATCTTGATTCCCAAAATGTAAGCTGCTTCTCCCAAGTCCTTCATAGAAAATCTATTTTTCAATGAGTCCTTGACAAATTCTAGCATTTGAACATCATTTCCAATCAATAATATGTCATCCACATATAAGATTAGAAATGCAACTGAGCTCCCACTGAGTTTCTTGAATACACAATGATCACAGTCATTCTTGATGAAGCCAAACTCTTTGACAGGTTCATTAAAATGAATGTTCCAATTCCGAGATGCTTGCCTTAATCCATAAATGGATCTCTGAAGCTTGCATACCATGCTAGACTTCTTTGGATCGACAAAACCCTCGGGTTGTGTCATATACACATCCTCGGTTAAATTTCGATTAAGGAAAGCCGTTTTGACATCCATCTGCCATATTTCATAGTCGAAATATGCCGCTATAGCAAGAATGATCCGAATTGATTTAGGCATCGCTACCGGTGAGTAAGTCTCATCGTAGTCAACTCCTTGAACTTGTCGATAACCTTTAGCAACAAGTCGAGCCTTATGGACTGTGACATTTCCGTCCATATCAGCTTTCTTCTTAAAGATCCACTTGCACTCAATGGCTCGAACGCCATCTGGAAGATCAACCAAGTTCCAAACTTTATTGTCATCCATGGACTTTAATTCGGATCTCATGGCCTCAAGCCATAACTCGGAATCAGGGCTCTCCATCGCTTCCGCATACGTAGTCGGCTCGTTGTTCTCCAAGAACAACACATTGCAGTCATGCAAATTGCATAACCTTTCCGACCTCCGTGGAACCGGTGTCGACTCCACTACGGGTTCCCTGACTAACTCCGGTGTGACAGTATCACCTACCGGAACGCCCCCATGTGGTTCTCGAATTTCTTCTAGTCGGACCGTCCTCCCACTAGCCTTCCGATTGAGAAACTCTTTGTCAAGGAAAACTCCATGTCGAGCGACAAACACTTTGCCCTCTTCACGGTTGTAGAAGTAATATCCGAAGGTTTCCCTTGGATATCCCATGAATATGCACTTGTCCGATTTGGGTGTGAGCTTATCCGACTGGAGTCGCTTGGCATATGCTTCGTATCCCCAAATTTTCAAAAAAGACAAACTGTGACTCTTCGCAGTCCATATCTCATATGGTGTCTTATCTACAGACTTAGATGGTACCCTGTTTAGTGTGAAAGCTGCAGTTTCTTGAGCGTATCCCCAAAATGACAAGGGTAAATCCGACTGACTCATCATCGATCGGACCATGTCCAACAAGGTTCGATTCCTCCGTTCTGACACACCATTTCTCTGTGGCGTACCCGGAGGAGTCAGTTGTGGAACTATTCCACGATTCTTCAGATGATCATCAAACTCCTGGCTCATATACTCACCGCCACGATCAGATCGTAGAAGTTTGATTTTCTTGCCGAGTTGATTTTCCACTTCGTTCTGAAACTCCTTGAACTTTTCAAAAGTTTCTGACTTGTGCCTCATCAAGTAGACATATCCATATCTACTCAAGTCGTCGGTGAAAGTCACGAAGTATTGGAAACCACCTCTGGCTGCCGTGCTCATTGGTCCACATACATCACTATGTATAAGTTCCAACAACTCGGACGCCCTCTCGCAACTCTTTGCAAAAGGAGTCTTAGTCATCTTACCGAGTAGGCAAGACTCGCATGTCTCGAATGATTCAAACTCAAACGAAGTTAGAATTCCATCATCATGGAGCTTCTTCATGCGCTTTTGACTAATGTGTCCTAGTCGACAATGCCAGATGTAAGTCGGATTTATCTCATTAGGCTTATACCTCTTGACATTTATGTTATAGACTGATTCACCTTCAAGATCTAGGATAAATAACCCATTTACAACGGGTGCAAAGCCATGAAACATATTATTCAAGTAAATAGAACAACCATTGTCCTTAATACTGAATTCATAACCTTGTCTCATCAAACATGAGGCCGAAATAATGTTTCGACTCAAAGCAGGAACATAATAACAATTATCAAGTTCCATTACAAATCCTGAAGGTAAATTAAGTTGCATAGTGCCCACGGCCAATGCAGCAACTCTTGCTTTATTCCCGACGCGAATGTCAACTTCTCCTCTTGCGACATTCCTAGTTCTGCTTAGCTCCTGCATCGAGTTGCATATGTGAACAACCGATCCGGTATCACATACCCAAGAGCTACTAGAAACATCAGCAAGATAAATGTCTATAACATATACAACAAGTGTACCTGAAGAAGAAGTCATACTTCCAGTCTTCTTGCCCTTCTCGGCACGCCACTTGCTACAGTTCCTTTTCCAGTGTCCGGGTTCCTTGCAATGAAAGCAAATACTCCCCAAAGCCATACCTGACTTAGGCGCAGCGGCTGCAGTTGGAGTTGCCTCCTTCTCTTTGCCCTTTGCCTTAGCCTTTTTCTTGGACCAGCTCTTCTTGAACTTAGCCGTGTTCTGCACCATCAACACTTGACGATGTGTACCTTTCTTGATATTCTGCTCTGCCACTTTGAGCATCCCATGCAATTCAGTGAGCTTCTTTTCCATCCCATGCATATGGTAGTTCGAGATGAACGGCCCATAGTTGTTCGGAAGAGAACCCAGAATTGTATCTGTGGACAACTCATCCCCAAGTGGGAAGCCCAGCCTATCCAGAGCTTGCATGTACCCGATCATCTTGATCACATGCGGGCTCAGTGGATCACCCTCTTTCAGCTTACAATCCATCAAGGATCGCCAGACGTTGAACCTCTCGGTCCTAGCCTGCATTTGAAACATGCTCTTAAGGTTCTCGATCATATCGAAAGCCTCAATATTTTCGAACTGCTGCTGCAGATCGGGCTCCATAGAAGCCAGCATGAGATAGCTGATCTCGTTTGATTCATCAACGAGTTTCTGGTAGGCATTTCTGGCTGTGGCATTAGCATTATCGGCAGGTTCCTCTGGAAGCGGATTCTCTAGAACTTGTTCCTTTTTCTCATGCCTAAGAACAATTCTCAGGTTTCTATACCAGGTGGTAAAGTTTGTTCCATTCAATTTATCTTTTTCCAGGATTGATTTCAACGCAAAAGGGGTAACTTGAGCAGGTGGTGCCATTGATCTACAATAGAAATATGCAAAACACTAAGACATGTATTCATGAAGAGTAATTCATATTAAACATTTTAATAAGATCATTACTCCCACTAAAATCAACATCCCTCGGTTGATACTTAGTGATTCAAGATCCAAGATCAACATGTCAACTAGTGAGCTTTTGCATCACCGCTAGAGGACAAGATCACTTGGTAAGCAACTCTTGCTAATCGTATCTCCATACGACTTGTTGTTGGGGACATCTCATGCCTCGCCAACTCCTATGCCTCGTAGCCCAAAACTGTTTTGTTAGCCACGACAAGTCAACCAATCCTCCGCGTGTAAGTGTCCGACACAAACCCATCACTTCAAGGAGATCTAGTGGCACCCTAATTTCATAGGCCCGCCACTAAATATACTTGACATATGAAGGTTCAGCAATTGGGGGGGCATTTGTACTTGACATTCTTTGAGGGATCACCCTACTTAAAACATCTACCATGCAAAAGGAAGGGTGCATAAAAGGGATAAACTTTCACAGGCAGTTTATATATGTGTGATGTGGTATAGCGCCTTTTCACAGCGCGTGGTGATCTCCATCTCCACGTGGGCAGTCTGCCCATGCATGGTTGTCCTCGTGGTGATCTCCTTCTCCACGCCATGGTGTCAACTGCCAAGTGTTACATAAGATACTATGATATTAAAAACTAATAGCTACTGAAAGTAAATTACATTACATGGATTCTCATGTTGACACACAGGTCATTAATACAATAATGGGACAACCATATGGCTCCTGACGGTTGCCGCACTCATGACACGCAGGTCATGAAACAATAATATACAAGCAACATACATGGGCTATACCAAATCACAGTCATTCCCTGCAAAAACGAGTCAGACGTTCTACCGCCGAAGATAAAACCTCCTAAAACCCTATCTTCCAAGCGGATTTTGGCCTAGCCAGAAGCGCCTAAATCCTGTTCCAGCATTTCGCCGCTAATCCAACTTTTCGTTAGCTTCAGTTTGATAGGTCATGGAGCAAAATCGGAGTTCGTATGCAAAAGTTACAGCCGTTTTACCGAGACCGCTCCAACAGATTTCAGCACCGCGGAAATCACATTTCCAAGGTGTTGATCTATGTTCCGATTCGATCAATCTCATTGATCTTCGCGTGCTGCATCCGGATTTACGTTCCACTGTCTACCCCAATGGCGGACAACCGACCGATAGGGGTAAGTCGTGTCACGACCTCTGCATCACGATCACGGAAACAAGATCACGAAACCAACCTTCAACACTGACATGCGCGACCGATCTCATCGACCTGCACCTGAACCGATCTACATATCTCATATGCATATCATCGAATCTATTACCACACAGCGGAGGCTCTGATACCACTGTTGGAACACGCGGTATGCTACGCTAGCGCCAAATAAATTTTCTACCGCGCACCCAAGATCATGCTGCTAGAAATAGATCACGGGATCGGGTTTACCACTAGACGCGCAGTCACCACAGCGGAAGTAGAGTTGGTGGTGCGTGTAGGCAATCTCCCGGGCCGTCTCCTCCTCGCGTTGCCGATCTCCAGCGAACAGCGAAGACCCGTGAAAGGCGATCTCCCGCGAACAGCACCTCGCGGTTCCCTCGAACGGTTCGTCCAAGCACCGCAGATGCGATGCCTCCAAGGTATCCACACGTACGGGGAGTAGCGTCGAGCGGCAGACTGCTAGGTCCGGTCGCGCGGCATGGGCATGGGGAGTGGCGGTGGCTAACCAGGGTTCAATCCCCTCAACCCTAAGTGGTGTGCCCACTCCCCTTTATATAGACCTCCGAGGTGGGCTCAACACTTGAGCCCACTAGGAGTCCACATCCATTTTCCACTCAGATGCAATCCAAATGGGCTGCAGCCCCTTAAGTGTGCGACCCTATAGGTGCACGTACACATGGACACGACCAGAGTCGATAGTTGGTAGCGGCTCCTAGCAGAACGTGCCAACTCCCATGTGGGCGTAAAGTCATTTGACGAACCTCAACAATGTGGCATATGCAACATTCCTTTTGCCTCACGATATTTGTTGTCGAGCTCAAGGCGAGTACTTGTCACCCTTGTGTTAGCTCGACCTCTCTTCTCGAAACCATGATACAGATTCCCGAACTGGGTTAACACTTAACCCAAGTCGCATGGCCATGCTTTCCGAATCTGATCACTCGAGAGGGCCCAGAGAATATCTCTCCAAATAGGAGGGGCAAATTCCATCTTGGTCAACCATGTCTCACGGCATGTCTCACGACTCACCTGAAAGCTACCTTTATAACTACCCTGTTACGGAGTAGCGTTTGATAGACCCTAAGTGAGTCGATCCTCATCCCGAGAACATGCGAGGACCTCAGGTCTAGGACATGGCATAGACATTGCACTTGAGACTAACAGATGACTATATCTCGCTGCGTCTCAAAGTGGGTCTGTCCAGCTCGGTGATCTCCATCCCGAGCCCATACTATCGGTTTAGCATCTCCATGCACATGACTTGTGAAACATAGTCATCAACCGAGTCGTATACTAGTCAAGGATATGTATCCGCATAACCTTATCAACTAGGGACCATTAAAACAATCATCATACAATACATAGTTCCACAAACAAGTCACATACTTATTGATACATATCATTGATGATGTTCAAGGACAATACAAAGGACTCATGAATACATACGGAAATATTATCATCACATGATTGCCTCTAGGGCATATCTCCAACACCCTCCTTATATAAGTTGAAGGGGCGGGTTACATGTAGAGTCCAACTTGGACTTAAGACTTAACTATTCTGACTTCTCTTCACGGGCTTCTCTCCATGGGCTTCTTAATGTTTTGGGCTTATTAACCCCAGGCGACTCTGTCACAGTCTGACTTAAACATCTGACTTAAACAATCTGCCGGCTTACAATCTGCCGGCTTAACTATCTGGCTTAACTGTCTTGCTTAACTGTCAGGCTTAACTGTCTCCGCCGGCTTACCATGCTTAACTGTCCGTCAGCTTACCCTGCTTAACTGTCCGTTAGTTTACCCTGCTTAATTGTCTGTCGGCTTACCCTGCTTAACTATCCGCCGACTTATAATCTGCCAGCTTAAACAGTTTAAACAATCTGCCGGGTCACCAATGAAACACCAAGTCCCAGCCGGGTCATATCTCCGGCCGGGTCATACCGCGGGGTATATCCCCGACATTAGCCCCCAGTTTAATTTGGATTTATCCATGTTAAACTGATCCTATAAACAAAACACAAGAACAATTTTAACAGGTTATGCTCCGGGTTAAATATCTTTGTAAGCCGGCACCTGATCATCCTTAATTACTTGTTATTTACTTCTTCAGAAATCTGGGTCAATAAGCCAACTTCATAATCAATTTGCTGACGTTGGTTTCTCACAGAGAAAGACTGTGAAGAATAATTCATTTGACTCAGCTCCCAATGCTTAAAAATATTGGTCTTGAAATACTCATCTGACCTTCAGCTGGTTTAGAGATGAAAAAACTTGCCGGGTTATAAACAGATGATGCCGAGTCATAATTGTTGCCGACGCCGGGTCAAAACTGCAAATTTTGAAGATTTCTCTCCCTCATATCCATATTACCTGTAGCCCCCAAGTCTTGAGCAGAGCAAAGTGATGACTTAAGACTTGCTTCAATATAAATATTACCACTTTGAAGAAATCCATGTTGTTCATCTCAATCACTAGTCAGAACTGAGTATTCCACATATGTAGCCCCCAAGTGCCGGGTTGTCATGCCTGCAGCAACCTGGGACTTTAAAATTGCCTTAAGCTCATAAAAACTTCAATCGGTGTAGCCCCCAAGTGTCAGGTCATTATGCAGTAATGAGAAGAAACTTTGTAAATATGATCATATAAACTTGAGCAGCGACGTGTAGCCCCCAAGGGTCGGCTCAGTAAGATAATACTGAGCTGGGACTTTGTATATAATTCATTGAAAATCATCATATGATGTAATCCTCACCATGGAGCTTGAACCCACGTCCACAAGGTTAAGAGCCTTGTGCTCTACCAACTGAGTAGTGGACCTTTCAATATAATAGATTAAGACTTGTGTACCTTGAATTTTTGACAGGAGCAATTGGTAGCCCCCAAGGGCCGGCTCATTATGATGTGATGAGTCGGGTCTTCAATAAGGCTAGTAAAAATGACTTTGCATTAGCCCCCAAGTGTCATGGTGCATGCTTGCAGTGACATGAGACTTGCATATTTGATGTAATCTCAACTTGAATAATGTAGCCCCCAATTACCGGGTCGTAAGCCTGCAGCGACTCGGGACTATTTCTTCCATTGTAGAATAAATTATATCCATTGCGCTAAAGCGACTTTGAAAATCCCAATCATAATACTGGTTATTGATAACCATAATAAAAATCCATCCATGTTGGCTATTGAAGATTTGAATAATATAACCCAATGATTTATAAGCGCATGATTCCAATGGCGCAATCCAAATATATACTGGCGACTTATAGTCCAAAGCCAGGCCGGGCTAATAAACAACGGATACTTTCTCATCATATACTGGCGACTTATCTCCTTAAAGCCAGGCCGGGTTAATAAACACCGGATATTATCTTATCTCATACTAGCGACTTATAGTCAAAAGCCAGACCGGGTTAATGAACACCGGTTAATGTTATATATGACTCATAAGGCATTATAAGCCTTATTGGATTTCAACCATGTATCATTATGCCATAAGAGAAAAATCTCAAAAAGACGTTCAAATCAAATCAACAGAAAAATCCAAGGCTTTCATAGGCCACCAAGCCAAAATATGTTCTTCAATGAAACTAGCATTAGCCACTGGAAGGTACGCGCTTTCCGTGAGCCGGCACTCACATTACCCAATCGACATTTTAACCCAGATAAGTTCAGTTCTTATTTAAAGATAGACTTATCAGGAGTACGCGGGGTCAGAGTAGCATCGTGCATCATAGGCCGATTTATCCAAGTTTCAAGGAAGGCGGCTTTATCAGCCTGAGCTTCTCCTTGCTATCCGTAAGCCGTGCCCTCACATGACAAACTAGCGTTTTAACCTTAACAAGTTCAGGGTCTTGTTGAAAAGATTGACTGTTAAGAGTTCGCCGGGTCAATCAGGATTACCTGATGGAGAAGCATCTGACATACAGGCAGGATAACCCAGGGTTTTAGGTGAATACACCTGGCTTCCAAGCCTGGCTTTTAAGCCTATCACAAGGGTTATAGCAACTCTTGTTCTTTAGAACAAAAAAGCCCCCAAGCAATATTTCTGAGCTATGCTCAATGGGCACCTATGTTTGAGTTGTGCATTTGCAACAGACTCTCTTTGGTCCCTTTAATTTTTTCTGAGAACTCGAACTTTGCGAGAGATAATATTCTTCTTGAGCCGGAATTTTAAACCGGGTATTGAGAGCTTCACAGCTTTGTGGGAGACAGATTTCCCTTGAACCGGATTTTAAACCGGATATTTTGAGAGCTTCAGTGAGACTGATTTCCCTTGAGCCAGATTTTAAACCGGATATTTTAAGAGCTTTAGTGAGACTGATTTCCCTTGAGCCGGATTTTAAACCAGCTACTGAGAGCTTCAATGCCTTGTGAAAAACAAATTTCTCTTGAACCGGATTTTGAACCGGAATCTTCATTTTGAGCCGGAAGTTTTCTGATGGCTTTTAATTTTTCACTAATATGACGGCAGCCTCCGGGACCGGGTTATCTTTCCCTTCAACGTCCTGGGGTTCTTGAATTTGCTGAAACTGGTAAGACTTTGCCGAGTCATATCATTGTAGCCCTCGAGTCTTAAGATGACTCGAGGAGTTGGCTTGAGACTCTCCATACTTGACCGTGATATAAACCGGCATATAGTTGAACGGCGGAACGCTGTAATATGTCGAAGCTTAGCGGGTTATAAATGACCTTGTATGATTTTTGTCAATAATCCGGCCAGCGGTTTATCCTAGCTAGTTGTTGATGTTTAAACAAACTTCAGTGGCGGCGACTTGTGCGCCCGCCCATTGATGCAAACGGAGACTTGATGACATATGATAATTTGCTCCAGAATTGTTGAAATAAACCGGGCCGACGGAATAGTGACTAGCTTTCACTCAATAAACAACTCATGCAGACAGTGCAGTTCCAATGTGTTGATATACACCAAACCGCGGAGGCGAATGGTAAAAATGACCACTGTCATTAGAGTCAGTACGGATGCAGGCGAGTCGCCACCGCTCTTGCAGTGAATAATTGTTCTCCATAAACAATATCGCAAGCCGGAGTAATTTGTTCGTTTTAAAGAATAAAAAATGTATCCATAAAAATTGATTGGATAGATTTCACCTGATTCGCCTGGACGATAGATGATCCGTATACAACGTCTTTTCTTTTTCTTTTTTCCTTTTTCTTTGCCGATAGGCTCCAGTCGTGTCCATTGGACAGTGCTAACACCAGTTGTAGCTCAGTGGCTAACGTCCCTGCCATCCGTCCTTGAGGGAGGTCCAGGGATCAACTCTTGAGTTAAATAGATCTGATTACATCCGTAGGCAGCGACTTTGAATACTCTGATTGCTTCTCACAGTTGCTGATGAGGACATCAATACCATTGTTACACCCACAACCCCTGCTACTATACATACTGGACCGATTACTAGAGCTCGCGCACGCCAATTAAATTACCAGGTACTTTTGTTTCTTGGTAATGATTCTAATGTTCATGAGAATATGATGCTGCCTAAATTGGATACATTTGTTTTGCTTACAAATGAAGGGCCTAGCTTGGAGAAGGATGAACATTGGAGCAAGAACAAGCATGGAGTTGACGGCATGCGCAAGGGAGACAAGAACAGAGTTTCAAATCAGGACTTTGAAGCCACCATAATGAGTGCATGAAGCCTTGGACGAAATATACAAGATGCCACTTCATAATTTTCGTCGAGAGGCTATTCTAGGTGCTGTCTCACCTTATTTTTGGGCCAGGCCCATGTAATTTCGAAATACTTCAATATAGGCTGTTTTTAGAGTCCGTATGTGTGGGGAAACAAGAGTTTGGGTGGGTTTCGGACTGCTCCTCCAAGGGCCATGAAATCCCCCCCCCCCTCTTCCTCCATATATACAGCCCCTAGGGCATCGTTTAGACTTTGGGTTTTGTTTAGATTAAAAGTTCGCCATAGCTGCAACTTTGCGTACTTCGTTTGTGTTCAACGACCAGACAAAGGCGTCACAGAACCCCACCTTCATTAATAAAGCTTTCCTCTTTTATTCGCAATATCCAGATTGCAATCTCAGTTTCTTGCTTGTTCTTCGTTTGCTCGCACGAAATAGACCCTCGTGGTCAGGTTGATCGTGCTCCGGTGTGGTCAATAACCCCTCGGAAGTTGGTTTAGCGATTGCTAAGGCGCGACGTCTTCGCACGTTCATAGTCGGATCGTCAAAGTCGACTCCCACAGAAAACGATTGCTATCTCATCGAAACATCGGGACACCTTTGCCTCTATCAAGTGGTATAAGATTTCCAGGTTGCTCGGTGAGATTTTATAGTTTTTCGTAGTTTAGATCGAGTCCATTCTTCATACCTATAGTCCACGAAAAAGCCAAAAATATATATATTAGGGTTAGTTCATCTTATCCGAACCAATCCAAGCCTTTGCATAATCTTTTCTGTATTTGCTTTGTTGAATTTGCGGTTGCATCGTCGTGTCAAGTTGCTGGTCCTAGCGTCTAGTACTTTAGAGTTTCGAGTTCTGTTCACAAGTTGTCATGCCGCCGCCGCACCATCGTCATCACCGCTGCCATATACCACCATTGTCATCACCGTTGCCATATACCACCATCATCATCACCGCTGCCATACACCACCATCGTCATCACCGCTGCCATATACCACCACCGTCATCGCCGCTACCATATACCACATATCCACCGCCTTCACGCTAATCCGAGTCCACCTCCATCACAGATTCGCCACCAGTCCGTGTTCTATCGCCCTGCAAATATCCGCTACCAGTCCGAGTTTCCACCAGATTCATCTCCGCCACCAGTCCTAGTCCGAGTCCAGTAATTATTGCTTTGTTCTCGATTTCCAGATCATGCGATACTCCGAGTCGTGACAGAATAGGACTCCCCAACTTCCGAGCCATCCGCAGAAGAAAAATAGTTCCAGTTTAAAAAAAACTAAGTCTGGAAAATTCTGGCTAGGCAGCTTTTAGGACATTTATAGACTTCTTCAAAAAAAAATGTTGCGGAGCAAAAAAAAAGAGGAAAAAAAGTGCAAAAAAAAGTGAAAAAAGAAAAAAAAATCAGAGTGTGCTCCTCCCTTGTTTACGTGCAGCGCCGTGATTTTGTTAGTGTTCTAGGCTCGCGTCTCTAGTACGGTCTAGCCTAGGACCAGCACAGTACCGTCGTTGAGCGTTTATTCAACTTTGCATCTCTGAATTGATTATTGCTGACCCTTTTTGCTACCATATTATAAGCCTTCCCAGCTCCACATACATCTACATCGTGCGTTTGACTCTCCCTGGTAATCGCTCTATCCAAGCTTTGAGAGTTTTGACTACATCGGTTGCCGATCACCGCCTGCTGCTGGGTAAGAACTGGTAAGAATTTGAGATTTGCTTGACGGATTTGTGACACCCACCACCACCACTTGTTAGTAGTATATAGGATCATATTCTTGTGTGTTTCTATTTCTGTTAACCATGCCAGGATCACAAGCCGACGAGATTGACTGGGAGAACTTAACGAACAAGGAGCTTCATGATAAGTTTCAGCAAATGATGACTGAACAGGTGCAAGATGTGCTGAACAATTTTGAAGAGGCCATGGAGAAGATCACTGGCCTTGAGAAGACGTTTGATACAAAGCTCGATAATAGATTTAATGAACTGCTTGCATGTCTTCCACCATAGGCTGCACTAGCCGCACCTCTGCAACAACAACAACAACAACAACAACGACGACAACGACGACTACCTCCACGCCGGGAAACAGCCCTCCGCCGAGCGAGTCGTGTCCCTCTTCAGCCTGGCCAAACTGCTGGTGCTGCTGTTGATACTTCTGTGGCTCCTGCTGCTGATGTGGAGGAGGATGATTATGCGGGAGATTACGAGGATGAGGTTGATCAAAATCAGAACTACGTGCAACCACCAGCACCACAACCACCAGGTCGTCCACATGCAAATAATGGCAATGTTAGGGCTCCCCCTCAGGTACGAGATCATGACCATCTCCCTAAACTGAAATTGAATATTCCACCATTTGAGGGTAGATATGTTCCTGATATATATCTTACTTGGGAGTTAGAAACTGAACAATGATTTACATGTTTACAATATCCTGAGGAGAGACGTGTTCCTGCTGCTGTTTGTGCCTTCACTAGCTTTGCATGTGTTTGGTGGTCTGAACATTGTAGATTATATCATGTTCCAGCTACTTGGGCTGCTTTGAAAACTGCTATGCGTACTCGTTGGATTCCACCATATTATCAATGTGAATTACTTCAAAAATTGCAGCGCTTAAGACAAGGAAAAAATTCTATAGAAGAATATTATCAGGAATTACAAACTGGCTTGATTAGATGTGGTATTGTTGAGAAGAATGAAGCTATGCTTGCATGTTTTATGGGTGGATTAAATAGAGAGATTCAGACCATTCTAGAGTATAAGGATTATAATAATATCACTCGTTTATTCCATCTTGCTTGTAAAGTTGAACGTGAAGTGCAGGATCGACAGGCACTGGCGCAAACTAACTTTTCTGCAGGTCGACCTTCATCATGGACACCACGTGCATCATCTACTTCCACTGCACCATCACCTCCTTCAGGTGCCACCTCCAACCGTGATACAAGAAAGCAGGCACAACCACCACTATCTGCCAAGAGCACACCTGTCGGGCCTGCATAGAGCTCTTCTTCTTCCATGGCGTCAACAGGGCACACAAGTGATATTATTTGTCGTCATTGTAAGGGAAGAGGACATTTTGCGAGAGAATGAAAATCTCAGCGTGTGATGATTGCTACTGAGGATGGTGGGTATGAGTCCGCTAGTGACTATGATGAGGAGACTTTGGCTCTTATTACACATGAAGAACACGGTGGAGATGATTCTGATCATGAGATGCAATACATGGCTGCTGAAGATGCTGACAGGTATGAATGTTTAGTTTCTCAACGTGTTTTGAGTGTGCAGGTTACACAAGCTGAGCAAAATCAGAGGCATAATTTGTTCCACACAAAGGGAGTTGTGAAGGAACGTTCTATTCGCGTCATCATAGATGGAGGGAGTTGCAACAACTTGGCTAGCATGGAGATGGTGGAGAAGCTATCTCTCACCACAAGACCACATCCACATCCTTACTACATCCAATGGTTCAACAACAGCGGCAAGGTTAAGGTAACACGTACTGTTCGGGTGCATTTTAGTATCTCTACATATGCTGATTATGTTGATTGTGATGTGGTACCTATGCAAGCATGTTCCTTATTACTTGGTAGACCATGGCAATTTGATAAAAAATTGTACACCATGGTAGAAACAATCAGTATACTCTTGTTCATAAGGATACAAATATTACTTTGCTTCCTATGACTCCTGATTCCATTTTGAAAGATGATATTCATAGAGCTAATAAAGCAAAACAGGAGAAAAATAAGAGTGAAAATCAGATTGTGGCAAAAGAATTTGAGCAACAAATGAAGCCTAATAATAAATCATCTAGTGTTGCTTCTGAAATTAAATTGAAAAGTGCATGTTTACTTGCCACCAAATCTGATATTGATGAGCTAGTTTTTAGCAAATTTGTTTGCTATGCTTTTGTGTGCAAAGAGGCATTATTTTCATTCAAGGACGTGCCTTCCTCTTTGCCCCCTGGAGTCACTAACATTTTACAGGAGTTCGCTGACGTCTTCCCACAAGACGTGCCACCGGGATTACCACCTATTCGAGGGATTGAGCATCAAATTGACTTAATTCCTGGTGCATCGCTACCCAACCGTGCACCATACCGTACCAGTCCAGAGGAGACGAAGAAGATTATGTGTCAAGTACAGGAGCTACTTGACAAAGGTTATATTCGCGAATCCCTTAGTCCTTGTGTTGTTCCTATTATTCTAGTGCCGAAAAAGGATGGTACGTCGCGTATGTGTGTTGATTGTAGAGGCATTAATAATATTACTATTCGTTATCGTCATCCTATTCCTAGGCTAGATGATATGCTTGATGAATTGAGTGGCTCTACAATATTCTCCAAAGTTGATTTGCGTAGTGGATACCATCAAATTCGTATGAAATTGGGAGATGAATGGAAAACAGCTTTTAAAACTAAGTTTGGTTTATATGAGTGGTTAGTCATGCCTTTTGGGTTAACTAATGCACCTAGTACTTTCATGAACGAAGTTTTACGTGCTTTCATTGGACGATTTGTGGTAGTCTATTTTGATGATATACTGATATATAGAAAATCTTTGGAAGAACATTTGGAACATTTACGTGCTGTTTTTATTGCTCTACGTGATGCACGTTTGTTTGGTAACCTTGGGAAGTGCACCTTTTGCATCGACCGAGTATCTTTTCTTGGCTATGTTGTTACTCCACAGGGAATTGAAGTTGACAAAGCCAAGATTGAAGCTATTGAGAGTTGGCCGCAGCCCAAAACGGTCACACAAGTGAGGAGTTTTCTTGGACTCGCTGGTTTCTATAGGCGTTTTGTGCGAGATTTTAGTACCATAGCTGCACCTCTCAATGAGCTTACAAAGAAGGATGTGCCTTTTGTTTGGGGTACCGCACAGGAAGAAGCCTTCATGATATTGAAAGATAAGTTGACACATGCTCCTTTACTCCAACTTCCTGATTTTAATAAGACTTTTGAGCTTGAATGTGATGCTAGTGGAATTGGATTAGGAGGTGTGTTATTACAAGATGGCAAACCTGTTGCATACTTTTCTGAAAAATTGAGTGGGCCTAGTCTGAACTATTCTACTTATGATAAAGAATTATATGCTCTTGTTCGGACCTTAGAAACATGGCAACATTATTTGTGGCCCAAAGAATTTGTTATACATTCTGATCATGAATCTTTGAAACACATTAAAAGTCAAGCTAAACTGAACCGTAGACATGCTAAATGGGTTGAATTCATTGAGACTTTCCCTTATGTCATTAAACACAAGAAGGGTAAAGAAAATGTTATTGCTGATGCATTGTGTCATCGTTATACTTTGCTTTCACAACTTGACTTTAAAATATTTGGTTTGGAGACCATCAAAGATCAATATGTGCATGATGCTGAATTTAAAGATATATTGCAGAATTGTAAAGAAGGTAGAACATGGAACAAGTTCGTCGTTAACGATGGATTTGTGTTTCGTTCTAACAAGCTATGCATTCCATCTAGCTCCGTTCGTCTTTTGTTGTTGTAGGAGGCGCATGGAGGAGGACTAATGGGACACTTTGGCGTGAAGAAGACGGAGGATATACTTGCTACACATTTCTTTTGGCCAAAGATGAGACGGGATGTTGAGCGTTTTGTTGCTCACTGCACTAAATGTCAAAAAGCTAAGTCACGACTCAATCCTCATGGTTTATATATGCCTTTGCATGTACCTAGTGTTCCTTGAGAGGATATATCTATGGACTTTGTTTTAGGTTTACCTCGAACAAAGATGGGGAGGGATAGCATATTTGTTGTCGTGGATAGGTTCTCGAAAATGGCACACTTTATACCATGTCGTAAAAGCGATGATGCTGTTAGTGTTGCTGATTTGTTCTTTCATGAAATTATTCGCTTGCATGGTGTGCCAAATACTATTGTTTTAGCTCGTGATACTAAATTTCTTAGTCACTTTTGGAGATGTTTATGGGCTAAGTTGGGGACTAAACTGCTTTTTAGTACTACTTGTCACCCCCAAACTGATGGTCAAACTGAAGTAGTGAATAGAACATTGTCTACTATGCATAGGGCTGTTTTGAAGAATAATAAGAAAATGTGGGAAGAATGCTTGCCTCATATTGAATTTGCTTATAATCGTTCGTTGCATTCTACTACTAAGATGTGCCCTTTTGAAATTGTGTATGGTTTCCTACCTCGTGCACCCATTGATTTGTTGCCTCTTCCATCTTCGGAGAAGGTTAATTTTGATGCTAAACAACGTGCTAACTTGATATTAAAAATGCATGAGTTAACTAAGGAAAACATTGAGCGTAGGAATGCTAAATATAAACTTGCTGGAGATAAGGGTAGAAAACAGGTTGTCTTTGCACCTGGAGATCTTGTTTGGTTACATTTGCGTAAGGATAGGTTTCCTAATTTGCGCAAATCAAAGCTAATGCCACGTGCTGATGGTCCTTTTAAGGTGTTAGAGAAAATAAATGATAATGCATATAAACTTGAGCTGCCTGCAGATTTTGGGGTTAGTCCCACTTTTAACATTGCAGATTTGAAGCCTTATTTGGGTGAGGAAGATGAGCTTCCGTCGAGGACAACTTCATTTCAAGAAGGGGAGGATGATGAGGACATCAATACCATTGTTACACCCACAACCCCTGCTACTATACATACTGGACCGATTACTAGAGCTCGCGCACGCCAATTAAATTACCAGGTACTTTTGTTTCTTGGTAATGATTCTAATGTTCATGAGAATATGATGCTGCCTAAATTGGATACATTTGTTTTGCTTACAAATGAAGGGCCTAGCTTGGAGAAGGATGAACATTGGAGCAAGAACAAGCATGGAGTTGAAGGCATGCGCAAGGGAGACAAGAACAGAGTTTCAAATCAGGACTTTGAAGCCACCATAATGAGTGCATGAAGCCTTGGAAGAAATATACAAGATGCCACTTCATAATTTTCGTCCAGAGGCTATTCTAGGTGCTATGTCACCTTATTTTTGGGCCAGGCCCATGTAATTTCGAAATACTTCAATATAGGCTGTTTTTAGAGTCTGTATGTGTGGGGAAACAAGAGTTAGGGTGGGTTTCGGACCCCTCTTCCAAGGGCCACGAAATTCCCCCCTTTTCCTCCATATATACAGCCCCTAGGGCATCGTTTAGACTTCGGGTTTTGTTTAGATTAAAAGTTCGCCATAGCTGCAACTTCGCGTACTTCGTTTGTGTTCAACGACCAGACAAAGGCGTCACAGAACCCCACCTTCATTAATAAAGCTTTCCTCTTTTATTCGCAATATCCAGATTGCAATCTCAGTTTCTTGCTTGTTCTTCGTTTGCTCGCAGGAAATAGACCCTCGTGGTCAGGTTGATCGTGCTCCGGCGTGGTCAATAACCCCTCGAAAATTGGTTTAGCGATTGCTAAGGCGCGACGTCTTCGCACGTTCGTAGTCGGATCATCAACGTCGACTCCCACAGAAAACGATTGCTATCTCATTGAAACATCGGGACACCTTTGCCTCTATCAGTTGCTTCTTTTCTTTTTCCTCGGGTGATGAGATGTGTGCCTTGGTTGAAGTAGGTAGTAGTAGCAATACACACGCACACGCGTTCCTGGTGCTACTGGCTTCTGGCCGATTCGCCGTGACTGCTGACCTCGTGCACGAAGGCCATATGTACTGACGCGGGCCACCTCTCCTCGAAACTCCAGACGGGCTCGGTGGGTGCTTCGTAGAACGGTGCAACAATATAAATTGATTTCTTTTCGGATTCGATCGTCCGCCAGGTCACATACGGCAGCGTACAAGAGCCGGAGCCAGCGAGGGGCTTGGCGACTTGAAGGTCGAAGCGGACTTGGTATTGAGGCCAAGGTCGTTGAATCATGGGTAATCCGGCAACAGCAGCAAAACCCATGGGGTGGGAACAGAGGCGCCTCGAGGCCGGGCGGCTCACAAGACTTGAAGCGGGCCGACCGTAGCAGCGGCTCGGTACACCGGCGAGGGCGACTTGGAGGCCACAAGGGTTGCAACGGCTCACAATCCGGCCACAGCAGAGTTGGACTCATTCAGACGGCAACGGCAACTCAGAGGCGGGAGCAAGGCCGTGACCTGGAGCCAAAGAATACATGACGGTGACGGCGACTCAGCAACGCGGCAGCGCAACGGCTTGAACAACGAAAGTAGAGATGAGCCGGGGGTCACGGGCGGGCCAGCGCTGGAGTCCAACCGCTAGCGCGCACCGGTGGGTTGACGGCGCGGACGAACCTAGCGGGTAGCTGTAGTAGAGACGCAGACCGCGGAGATGTCAGAATCCGAGTCCAATCCGGGTGTTCCTCCACATCGTGGTTGGTTTGATCAATCTGTGTCCGGGTCGTCGCTAGTCTGGAGACCCACGTTGATCTGATCCTGTATCTGTAGTAGTCCTTGATCTCTGTGTTGGGATCAGTACACGCCTTGACGTGATGGCTGTCCGATTCACTTTCCTGATCGCTACCAATTATGACTTTTCTCTCTTGACGTGATGTGGGCTAGTCTATGTGCTACTCCCTCCGTTCCAAATTACTCGTCGTGGTTTTAGTTCAAATTTAAACTAAAACCACGACGAGTAATTTGGAACGGAGGGAGTAGTATACACCGTTTGAGCATAACAGTGGATTGCTTCTAATAACTGTGGATTTCCTTCGGTTGTTTTGCGATCGGAAAGATCTAAAAACAATGGACGCAAAAACTTACACAGATCCTTCCAAACAAGCTATTTTTCATCGCAAACTTCTCGATCCTTGTGAAAGATCCCTCCAAAAACTAAACACCACCGTGCGCGGGCCCCATGGTGGGCGCCAACTGTCGTGGAATTTTCACGGCAGATGCCTAGTGTGAGGACTTAGTCATGAGGCCAACACATCTATGTGGTAGCTTGAGAGGGGTTGAGCGGAATCGAGAGACGCAACGCAAGACAAGGGTTTAGACAGCTTCGGGCCCCGGGAAACATCATCCGGTAACAACCCTACATACTGTTTGTGGCTAGGTCTCATTATGCTCATGAGGGAGTCGCCGTATCTCCGGCTCGTCTAGTTGTGTCTAGACTTAACCATTATTCAACCTCTCCCTCTTGGGGCGCCCCGCCCCTCCTTATATAAGTTGAAGGGGCGGGTTACATGTAGAGTCCAACTCGGACTTAAGACTTAACTATTCTGACTTCTCTTCACGGGCTTCTCTCCATGGGCTTCTTAACGTTTTGGGCTTTCACCCCAGGCGACTCTGTCACAGTCTGACTTAAACATCTGGCTTAAACAATCTGCCGGCTTACAATCCGCCGGCTTAACTGTCTGGCTTAACTGTCTTGCTTAACTGTCTGGCTTAACTGTCTCCGCCGGCTTACCATGCTTAATTGTCCATCAGCTTACCCTACTTAACTATCCATCAGTTTACCCTGCTTAACTATCTACCGGCTTACCCTGCTTAACTATCCGCCGACTTATAATCTGTCGGCTTAAACAGTTTAAACAATCTGCCGGGTCACCAATGAAACACCAAGTCCCAGCCGGGTCATATCTCCGGCGGGTCATACCGCGGGGTATATCCCCGACATACGGCAAAAACCACAACGGTTACTCTTCAAGTTTGCTGTTTTAACCTTCTTCAAGGACTGGCCGTAGTCAAATTCATCCAACTAAAGTAGGAGAAACAGACAACCGCCAGCCACCTTTATGCAAAATGCATGTCAGTCGGTGGAACCGGTCTCACGTGCGTGGACATGTAAGGTTGGTCCGGGCCGCTTCATCCCACAATACCGCCGAATCAAAATAAGACGTTGGTGGTAAGCAGTATGACTAACACCGCCCACAACTCTTTGTGTTCTACTCATGCATATCATCTACGCATAGACCTGGCTCATGATGCCACTGTTGGGAATCGTTGCATGGAAAACAAAAAAAAATTCTACGCACACGCAACGATATATTCATGGAGATGCATAGCAACGAGGGGGAGAGTGTGTCTACGTACCATCGCAGACCATAAGCGGAAGCGTTCCACAGTGCGGTTGATGTAGTCAAACTTTCTTCGCGCTCCAACTGATCTAGTACCGAACGCACGACACCTCCGTGTTCTGCACATGTTCAGCTCAGTGACGTACTCCGCCTTCTTGATCCAACAAGACGGCGAGGAAGTAGATTAGTTCTGGCAGCACGACGGCGCGGTGACGGTGATGGTGAAGTGATCTCCGCAGGGCTTCGCCTAAGCACTACGAAAATATGACAGAGGGAGTAGACGGTGGACGGCGGCGCCACACATGGCTAAGACAATGTGTGTGTCCTTGTGTGGCGCCCCTACCCATGTATATATATGTGGGAGGGGAGGAGGCAGCCCCTAGGGTGCCCCAAGAGACCTGGCGGCAGCCCTAGGGCTGCTGCCTTGTCCTGCGCCCCCTTTCCTTGTAACAAGAAGGGGAAGGAAAGAGGGGGGAGACGGGAGGAAGGGGGAGTCCTACTCCACAATTTCCTTTCCCTCCCCTCTTTACTTCTCCTCCTCATAGGACCGGCCTGTATAGGGGCGCACCAGGTCCTTGTGGGCTGGTGTGTTCCCTCTCTCGGCCCATAAGGCCCATATCTTTGCCGGGGGTGCCCGAAACTCCTTTCCGGTGACCCGATAAGTACACGGTACCCTCCGAAACACTTCCGGTGTCCGAATACCATCGTCTAGATATCAATCCTTACCTCTCGACCATTTCGAGACTCCTCGTCATGTCCGTGATCTCATCCGGGACTCCGAAGAACATTCAGTCACCAAATCACATAACTCACATAATATTATATCGTGGACAAATGTTAAGCGTGCGGACCCTAGGGGTTCGGGAACTATGTAGACATGACCGAGACACCTCTCCGGTCAATAACCAATAGCGGAACCTGGATGCCCATATTGGCTCCTACATATTCTACGAAGATCTTTGCTAACTCAACAAATACCTTCGAAGATACCTGTAGGGCCCAAAGATACCTCTCTGATACTCGGAGTGATAAATCCTAATCTCGATCTATGCCAACTCAAAAAATACCTTCGAAGATACCTGTAGAGCATCTTTATAATCACCCAGTTATGTTGTGACATTTGATAGAACACAAGGAATTCCTCCGGTATCCGGCAGATGCATCATCTCATAGTCGAAGTAATATGTATTTGACATGAAGAAAGAAACAACAATAAAACTGAATCACTGGTACACGTCGGTGCTATACAAACGGTTTTTAACCCTTTCCGCGACGGCTTTTGGAACCGTCGCCTAGTGAGTGACGGTGATAGGGGGTCCTTCCCACACGACCTAGAAACCGTTGGGGATAGGGAGCCAAGATGCATATACATTACTCCTACTCGTTTGTGCTTGCATTGCCATCGCAGTCGGTATTCTGTGGTGCTACGTTTACGATAAGCATACAATCACATACATTCGGTTTTACCAAACCGTATGCGATAACTAATTAAGAAGATTAGCTAATTGTCATACGAGTGTCGGACAGGATTATGAAACGTCGGACCATCGTAACATCGTCGTACACGACAACTATCGCACACGCTATTCTATGGTGCAACATTTATGATGCATACTTCATCAGAAACACTTCATGGTTTCGAATCGTGTATGATAAGGCAACTAACACAAACATTTAGTTTACCCGCACCGTTTATGATATTGTCTGGCATCGCACACGCTTTGCAAACAACAACTGTGTGCATGCTTGCACACATTTCCTCTCTGTGAACCGTCTCGGATTATGGTGTATATCGCAGACGTTTGTGTTTTACCAACTGTGTGTGCCGTAACGACCCGGAGAGCATAATTTCACCGTAATTTAATTGCTACTATTTCAAATTGTACCAGATTTGAATTTGAATTTGAATGTATGCTACAACTTTATTCATATCCATCAGGTTCAAACAACTACTGCATTATTCGGTTCATAGGTACATATGTTCAAGAATTACATAAGAACCAAATAAAGAATTATGAACCACAGTTGTATACTTGTACTATGAAAGACGGTAAAGAAAGAGGCGAAATACATTCTGGTTGCTGAACAAGGTGAAGCAGAATGCCCATATTGTGCCCTCCTCCATGCAGAAGGCACGCACGACTCTAGTCCAACCCCTTGTGTTGGCCGACCGCCCATCCTTCATGGTCTTCATGAAAACATCTAGATAATCATCGTGTTCTGGTAGGAATACTTTAACCTTTGCATGCCCACCAATCATGTAGTTTGAGAGGTAATCTTGTGTAAACTGCTTTGGCAACCACTGGAAAGGAAAAAGATTCAGACATTGTCATCTAACACAACTCATTATGGGGAGTAAAAACAAGGCTGCAGAGTTCTTACTTACCATCCTGCAGTTCGCTGTTGTCTTGGATAAAGTGTAGACAAATAGTTTAATTGCCATCTTTTGACCCATTTTACTAACAATCTTTATCAGCTTCCTCACTTGATGCAGGTTCATCGATATCTCATTGCCCCATACGCAAAAAGGGTCGAAGCCGGATCTTTACCAATGACATATGTACCGAAAAGCACCAAGTTAATATTAGAAGCTAAACAACAATTGCACAATGATGTAGTACAACATTCTTTTATAATATCTTATAATATCCAATATACTCATATATTAGATGAATTAACATCTTATATTATGGGCCGGAAGGAGTTTAGTGCATTCTTACAAATTATCGGCTGATTAACTGTCGGCGTTCTGGGAATGGGGGTCCCAAGACTTGCCTGCCTGCGGCCCACGGCGTGGCTCCACAAGCGGGCCCGTACAGCCCATCTTCACCAGCAAGCACTCAAGACCCTCGCGAGGGGCCAAGCCTCATGAGGCGTACGACACAAGACCTCCTCAGGAGCGGCCTCACCAGGCTGGCTCGCGAGGGGCGGAGAGATCAAGGCAAAGCAAACCTCGCGAGGTTCTCATGACGTGAGCCATGACGAACAAGGCCAGGTGGGCGCCAGGCAGGCGCCAACACACACAGTGTCCTTGCTTCCCCTTTGGTGCTAAGGAGGCAAGCGCAGGCGAGGAGTTCCGAGGTATCAGGCAAAGGTTTCCATATCGGTGCAACGAGACCGAGACCAGCAGGACGGCAGGACAGAGGTCACCGTGGAGCCCAAGACGGCGTCACCACCAGAGCCTTTGGCAGGTGAAGACTACTTTTGTCAGGATAAGCTGTACTAGCTGTCCCCTTTCAAAGTGGCCGTTGTTGGCTCCCTTCCCGCTCAATATTTGGGAAGAGGACCAGGGCCTCTATAAATAGGACTAACCACCACCGTAGGAAGGATCTCCTCTTGGATCGGATCCTCACCTACTAGAACTCACTCGAGCGATCCTCACACCCACCAAGCATAAGAACACCTCTCCTCAGGAGGTTGTTCTTCCCCTTGTACTGTTCATCCTCAGCCCAAGAGGCAATCCACCACCACCACACTGGAGTAGGGTATTACACCATAACGGTGGCCCGAACCAGTATAAATCTTATGTCTCATGTGTTGAGAGTTCATCGTGCTTAGCCTAGAGACCGTGAAGCATGTGAGGGCGTGATCGGTGAGGGGGAGATCTTCACGCGCACCCCAGTGTTTGCACCTTAAGGGTTTTGCCGAAACCCAAAATCCGACATTTGGCGTGCCGGGTAGGGGTGCGCCAGAGCCTCCCCCCGCCAGTTGATCCACCAATGTTCCGCAGTTCAGATGTCCGGCGACCCAAGAGCCAACGACGACTGCTGGGCAGCTTGACCAGCCCGGGCGGCGTCGTCCACCCCGGAAGATCTCGACCCCGCGCTTCAGGCGGCCCGAGCACCACCTAACATTGCGGGGCGCGGGCAGCGCGGCCAGGCACCATCCACCCTTACCCCATGACAGGCGCGAGCTGCTGCGAGGGCCGCAAGCCACGCCACGGCAATGACGCCGCACACCCGATGGGAGCAAGCGAACATGCGGGCTGCGCTTACGGTGGCGCGGGAGCTGCTACGGTGCCGGCTGATGGAGAGTGGACGGGACGCATTACTGGAACGCGTCACCGAGCTACTGGACGCAGCGGCCACGGGAGCGCCGCCCTTCTACTACTAGCTCACGCCCCAAGCAACGGTTGGATCCCACAGCAGGCTTCATCACGCCCGTGTGCCCCCGAGTGCGCCTGGGGGTACCATCGATGTCAGCGTGACCCACGGCGCCGACCGCACCATCGCACCCGCACCATCCTCGATGGGCGCGAGCACGAGCGTTGCCGCACGCGGCCCCAGCGGGGCGCCACCCTACCACCCTCAGGACGGCGTGATGAGCCGGGCAACATGGAGCGTGGGGCACTTCGGCGAGGTCTTCGGGGCAACGGCCTCGGAGGCCTACGTGCCCTGCATGATGAACCAGGAGTACACACCGGGAGATGACCCCAGCTTGTTCCTTGAGCTAGGCTGGGAAGAGGAGGCGCTAGGAGCTGAGGCCTTCCAAGAGCCGCCCGAGAGCCCCACCAACCACGCCGTCGACAACAGCTACCGGGTACCACTAATCTCCCAGGAGCGGGCTTACGCTAACCGTGAATCACAAGTGAATCAGGTCACAACACCGGGCGACAGTTCCAGCACGGCGGTACCCATCCCGTCTGGAGAAGCTCGCTGGGGCTGCGCGGGGGGAGCCAGGAGCAAGGCCCCACCCCGCGTTGCACGGATCAAGGCATTACCCGGAGGTAGGCCCTCTGCTGGGGAGGCGCCGGCAAGCCCTCCCCCGGTAGAGGACCCGTGGTCGCCAAGGGCGCCGCTGGCGTCCCCTTTGCCCCCTTTGGTGCCGCCCTGGTTTCCGGTCGTCCCAACGGTGGTAGAGGGCGGCACAAGGCGGGGCCCTCGTCTGGTGATATGAAGTAAGGCTCACGCCTGTGAAGGTCTCCACTCTTGACACTCTCACGTAATAATGAGTGGGGCTGTACACGCCCCGGAGCCTGAGGAGTGCCTCCCTTGGGCCTCGGGGGCTCCCTCCCACGTCCTAGTGGCAGCACTTAGCTCCGCGCTGGTGAGAAGACTCGCAGACAAGAATACTAGACTAGGCGCCGGACGCAGCCATTTGCTTTGGATCTCTCTTTTGTAGCCCTGCCTTCTGGATTTGGATTTAAGTTGAAGTTGAATTTTCATTGATGCGCGCGGGGGGTGCCTTTTCTCGTTTAAGTGATTTCTTGCTATCTAGTTCTTGCCTTATTTCGGAGTTTGCGCCTGTTGCTTCCCCCTCAGGGGCCCCTCGCGAGCGGGGCCAGGCATGGAACACATGCGCCACGGCTGGCGCTTACTCATCACGCGGCCCCCTCGGGCATGTCGACGAGCTCCTCAGGAGCTTCCCAGAAGCCCGCAACCTCGCGAGCCAGTTCGGGGCTCGTCCAGGCTAAGGTAAGCCGCAACAGCAAACTTGCCCCAGGATACGTGAGTTCATGAAGGCGCATATTCAGCTTGACCTAAAAAGATAGAGGCAGTAGTATATTTACATGAGGGGCCTCCCCTCCCAAAATGCTCTTACAACCTCTAGGGCCGCACCCGAGCTTCTGCGTGCAGGACAAACAGCTGGGAAACACGGGGTCAATTCGACATGTCACTCGCCGCGTCCCCCAGGTCGCCCTCAGATGCGTCGCTGGCATCGCTGCCACCATCGCTGGCATAACCGTTGCCTTCACCAGCGCCGCCATCACCGTCGTCGACCACGTCGCCTTCGTCCGCCGCGACCACCACCGCATCGTCATCGGAAGCGAAGGCCCTGACCAGCGCGTCCATGTTATCTTCCACCCACAGCGCCAGGTCACCCCGGATGGCCTCGGGTATTGGGGCAATGGCGGCGTCAAAATCAAAGTTGGGGTAGGTGTTTTGGAGATGGCTGAAGACGCGGGAGAACACGCGCCCGAGCAGCCCATGGCTCCTCTCTTCGACAAGCTGGTGAGCTCTCTCGGAATGGTTCTCCAGGCGTGTCACCACGTCGACGAAGAAGCGAAGGTGGCTGGCATAGTCGTTCGCATGGGGGTGAGGGGCATTGTCATCACAGATGTGGCCTAGGCGCGTTGCCCCTGATCCTGAGGCCTTGGAGCATGGGGGCATGCTCACGCTCTAGCGTCAGCCGGCGGAGCGCTTCCTCCCTGCTCTCCTGCGCAAGGGACTCGGCCGTGGTAGCCCGCTGCTGGAGGAGGAGGAATTCAGTGTGAGCAGAGGCCAGCTCGGCCTGCACAGAAACCAGGGCAGCGGCAACAGCCTTCTCACGCTGCTCCACCTCCACCAACCTCGACCTCAAGACAGAGCTCCAGGCCTCGGCTTCAGCTCCCTCAAGCTCGCGAGCCTCTGCCACCTTGCTGTCGACCTCCTCTTGAATCCTCGCCTCACGTGCATTAGCGGCATCTTCCGCTTGGGCAACCTGGCGCTCCCCCGTCTCCAACCTCTCGAGCTCAAGGCTTCGCTCCGTGGCTTCCAACACCATCGCCTCCTCACGCTTCCGGATCTATTCTTCCTCAGCAGGCGCTCCCCTCATCGACGTCAGGGCAGCCCAGCGTGCCTCCACCTGCTGCTCCAAGGAGGCATTCAAGGCCAAGAGCTCCCGCCTGCGCTCCTCTGCGATCACGCGGCGACGATCGGCCTCCCTGGCCTCCTCCAAGGCTCGGGCACTAGCTTCTCGCGAGGTCGCCAGGGACGCCTCGGCCTCCGCATTGGCGTGCTCATGCTGGAGGCGCCTGAAGTTGATGGATACCTTCAGGTGACGCCACTCCTCCTTGAGCCAAAGGCCCTCGGCCTCAAGACGCGTGTCGACATCCGCGAGTTCTCCGCCAAGCCGCCTCATCGCGCCCATCGCCTCCTGGAAGAGTTCGTGGCAGATGACACTTTGCTCGCGCTCAAGCTCGAATTTGAGACCAGGCCCATCTCCCGCGGCAGGGGGTGCTGAAGAGGCCTGAAGCGGCGCGTGCCCTCCCAGCAAGGGGCTGGGGGCTGGCGCTTCCCCGACCACCATCCGAGGCCTAGCGGATGCCTGGATGGGTGGAGGCCCAGTGCCCGAAGAAGAGGCCAAGATCGAAGTCATCCAACCACCATCCAAAACCAGAGGGGGAGCCCTTGGCACGCCGGCTGCAAACCGAGCAAGGCCGTGAAGGAAAGACGGGAAAGGCGCGGGCTCGAGGCGCATTGCGGGCTGGCTCGCTTCTCCAGTCGCCCCCACGCCAGGGGTATCGCGCAGGCTTGTGGCGCTCAAGGCTACCGAAGGAGTTGAGGCAAGAGGAGCTTGCTCCTCAGGAGATTTCACGGCCTTGGCAGAAGGGATCCTGAAAAGCCACCGTCAGGAAGGGAAGTGGCATTCGAAGAATCGCGGAGATAAGGTACTTACTCATCTATGGCAATGTATTTCATGTGCTTCAACGGCCGGACGGTGCTGCTACTGCAGCTTGGAGACCCCTTCCTCTTCCGGAGCTCCGCGAAGTCCACGCGGAACCGGCCCAGGCATTGCACGTGGGGACCAGCGCGGCGTGCGGCTGGTGAAGCACTCAAGGAGGCGACTTCAGGAGCGTCAGGCTGGAGAGAACCACCGGGCTCCGCCTCACGACAACCAGCCGAGGCCTCAGGAGCCTCAGCCTCAGGGGCAGCGGACTGCGTCACCTCCTCAACTGCCACCCCAGAGCAAGGATCACGGGTTCTAGAGGATGATGCCTCGGGATTCTCAGGCAACATCGACACCTCGGCACCCGCGCCCTAGGCCTCCAGCGATGCTTGATCCCCTGCGTCCACTCTTGGGGCGAGATCGGCGCTGGACGCGAGAAGAGGAACCACGAGGATGGGGTTCTCGCGGGGCGCTTCAAGGCCGGCGGGACGCAGCCCCCACTCGTCGAAAGGGGGCATGCGCTCCACAAATTCCACCTTGTTAGAGCAGCGGTACAGCAGGCAACTCTTCCCCGGCATGTCATCTGGCAACGTGACACCTGTCAAGACCTCGAGCACCGTTTGTCGCGCCTCCAGGGGGAGCTCGGACTCCTGAAGTCTCATATGGTCCTCGCTGCTGAGCAAGGCCCACATTGGCCGGGAGTGGCGCTGAAGCGGAGCAACCCGGCGCCGGACGAACTCCCTCACCACCATAGGTGCAGTCACGCCGCGGTCTTTCAACCTCTTCAGCCTGAGCTAGAAGGGGAGAAGGCGCAGATCTGCGAGCCTTCAGTGGCACCAACCGGAGTTGGGGATGGCGGGCGTGGACGGAGAAGAGAGCAGGGGGCTGGACGCTCCGATATCAACAAATACCCACCATGTCCGAAACTCGCTCGTGGATGGCGGAAGCTCAAAGTCGATCCCTGTGCCGGCCGTCACCGCCAAGGCCTGGAAGCTCAGGCATCCTGAGCTCTGTCGGGGGTCAATCAGGTGCAGCGAGAAGAAGTGGCGGAGAAGGGCCAAGGAAGGACCAATGCCCACCATGGCCTCGCAAACAAAGGCGAAGACAGCGAGAAGGGTCACGGATTGAGGATCAAGGTGTAGCATGTGGATCTGATAATGGGCAAGTACTGCGTTGAAGAAGGCGAAAAAGCAGGAACCAGGCCAACCAGAGGGCGTCGATGAAGAATGGAACCTCGGTGGCTGTCCTGTTGACACGAGCTCGAGATGCAGGCCAGGCCACCGTTCTCCCCCACTCATTGAAGTTGGAGGCGAGCATGGGGCGCACCTTGTCCATGGCTTCTTGGTTGAGCACGAGTGACCTACCAATGGCAGGCCTAATGGCCGAGCGTGGCTCGGCGGAGGACAGGGGACTCTTCCCTTTCTCCGACTGGTCCCGCGCCATGGCGATGGGAGGATTGAGCTCAGATCGGATCGGGAGAAGAGGATGAGCTTCAAGGAAGCGGAAGGATGGGGAAGTGCGCCGCAACAACGGGAGGAAAACCGTGTAGACCGCGGTGGCCGCCTAGCCCGGCGGGTATCAAGGCAGCATGGGGAAGCGGAGACGCCCACGTCCAATCAACCGCCACGCGTCGACCAAGGCCGCAGGCTATTGGGGTCCGCGGTGCTCTGCACTTGCCCTTTGGCTTCGCCTCGAAGCCAAGCCCGAGCGCGCCTTGGGCCCGGGGGCTACTGTCGGCGTTCTGGGAATGGGGGTCCCAGACTTGCCTACCCGCGGCCCACGTCGTGGCTCCACAAGCGGGCCCGTACGACCCATCTTCACCAGCAAGCACTCAAGACCCTCGCGAGGGTCCAAGCCTCACGAGGCGAGCGACACAAGACCTCCTCAGGAGCGGCCTCACCAGGCTGGCTCGCGAGGGGCGGAGAGATCAAGGCAAGGCAAACCTCGCGAGGTTCTCATGACGTGACCCATGACAAACAAGGCCAGGCGGGTGCCAGCATGCACAGTGTCCTTGCTTCCCCTTTGGTGCTAAGGAGGCAAGCGCAGGCGACGAGTTCTGAGGTATCAGGCAAAGGTTTCCATATCGGTGCAACGAGACCGAGACCAGCAGGACGGCAGGACGGAGGTCACCGTGGAGCCCAAGACGGCGTCACCACCAGAGCCTTTGGCAGGCGAAGATTACTTTTGTCAGGATAAGCTGTACTAGCTGTCCCCTTTCAAATTGGCCGTTGTTGGCTCCCTTCCCGCTCAATATTTGGGAAGAGGACCAGGGCCTCTATAAATAGGACTAGCCACCACCGTAGGAAGGATCTCCTCTTGGATCGGATCCTCACCTACTAGAACTCACTTGAGTGATCCTCACACCCACCAAGCACAAGAACACCTCTCCTCAGGAGGCTGTTCTTCCCCTTGTACTGTTCATCCTCAGCCCAAGAGGCAATCCACCACCACCACACTGGAGCAGGGTATTACACCACAACGGTGGCCCGAACCAGTATAAATCTGGTGTCTCGTGTGTTGAGAGTTCGTCGTGCTTAGCCTAGAGACCGTGAAGCGTGTGAGGGCGTGATCGGTGAGGGGGAGATCTTCGTACGCACCCCAGTGTTCGAACCTTAAGGGTTTTGCCGGAACCCGAAATACGACATTAAGTGCTGATGTATCCATGGGCTATAGTTAGTTTGAGCTAGTTTGGGCTCAAATAGCCCTAAAGTATATCTAAACATGAGGGCTAGCTTGTGCTAGTTGCATCTAAAACCCTCCCAGAAAAACTATCCAACCCAAGAGGTGCTAATTGGAGCTAGTTCTCCTAGTGCATTTATTGTCAATCTAACCCTGCCATCCAAACAACTCTTTGGATGGACTTAGTTTAGGGTTAGTCATGAGCTAGAAACTAACTCTAACCTCTAACTAAGTTGAGTTGTTGTTGTTGTTGTTGTCGTTGTTGTTGTTGTTGTTGTTGTTGTTGTCGTTGTTGTTGTCGTTGTTGTTGTTGTTGTTGTTGTTGTTGTTGTTGTCGTTGTCGTTGTTGTTGTTGTTGTTGTTGTTGTTGTTGTTGTTGTTGTTGTTGTTGTTGTTGTTGTTGTTGTTGTTGTTGTTGTTGTTGTTGTTGTTGTTGTTGTTGTTGTTGTTGTTGTTGTTGTTGTTGTTGTTGTTGTTGTTGTTGTTGTTGTTGTTGTTGTTGTTGTTGTTGTTGTTGTTGTTGTTGTTGTTGTT
>NC_057796.1:198332632-198347819 GCF_018294505.1 Triticum aestivum | reverse complement strand
GCTCTTCTATGTATATCTAGACATCATCAGAACATTAATGTAACACACTTCCTTGTTGCTATGTAGCCTAGGACTGCATATTTAGCCATTAAGTACAGTGCGTGTTGCTATGTAGCCTCGGATATATTACATATGGTGCTAGTTAACCTAACGATAAATGGGTTGCAGATATATTCAGTTAAAAGTCCGATTGACCAATTAGTCCCTTGTCAGCCCCCGGCCTATATGGTACCAGCTACCGATATCCTGAACATTGAGCATATATAAACCATGGTATGAAACTAACCTCGATGGAAAACAACAGTCGTTCCCAAAATTGTCCTATGTAGGTACATCGAGAAGCATGTTAAGCACAACAGGCTAAACATCAACCAAAATTATCCATGGCAGCCAAAATAATCTCCAAAAGATAGCTTCAGTGTGCAGGTTTAAGCACACTGGTAAAGAAAAACAAGTGGAAAGGTGTGTTAACTGCAACATGCCTAACATTTAACAACAAGCAAACATAGTCATTCAAACTAGTATTGTGCCGGTCTAAGTACACTGTTTATTGTTAAATAAAAATGGAAAGGCATGTTAACTGCTACAAGATGCAGCAACCAAATGTAGTCATTCATAGTGGTATTGTTGAAACTGGTACTGATGAAATTGAACTGCACAGTTCATACTTGCACATATAGAACATCATGTTGTGAATAACTGGAATAAACAAGGCATACTACGAACAACCAAAGATAGTATTCGAAACTGGACATATGCTAACTACAAACAACCGAACAATCAAAAAACTTTAAAAGAGGCATATGCTAGCTATAACAGGCTTAACAACAAGCAAATATATGCATTCTTATCGGTATGTTTAAAACTGGATTGATGAAATGTACTGCACAGTAAATAATTGCACATATAGAGCATCACATTGTGAACAACTGAAATGAACAAGGCATACTGCAAACAACTAGATATAGTAATTAAAACCGGACATATTCTCACTACACTACAAAAGGGACTCGAAAAAACAAATCATGGGTTTCCCCTATGAAGAGGCACGACAAAACAAATCATGGGTTTGCTCACTTGTCACAGATGAGCTCGTTCCCGTGGGAAGAGCATGGACCCTGGATGCGCTCCATGTTGTCGCAGATGGGCTCCTTCCCCTTGGAAGAGCACGGCTGTAGGGTGCCCTCCCTAATGTCGCAGACGGGTGCTTTCCCCTTGGAAGAGCAGATGGGATCTTTCCTCTTGGAAGAGCTGGAGAGGGTGCCCTCCTCGTGGTCGCCGTCGATGAGGTCTGACTTGGAAGCTGTTGATCCCAAGCCAGCGTCGCAGAAAGTGTCCTTCAGAAATGACAAAAGGGGCTCGATGGCGATGTAGGATGGCAAATTGTTGACAGCGAGCCAGAGGAGATCACCGGCGGGGCCATGGATGAGATCGACGGCGGTTGAACCCGAGGGGTTGGGGGTGGGCCACTTAACCTGTGACATAGCCCGCCTCGGGCCATCACTATCGATGACCTCGATGTCGTAGCCGGTGGCCGAGACATGCCCGCATACTCTAGCCCACTGCTTGAGTGCCTGCCGCCAGTAATGGTCGTCAGCTTCCTCGGCGACGTCGGGTGAAGAGACCGCGATACACCTCTTTTGGGCCAGTCTCTGCTCGAGCTCCACGGGAAGCGTAGCTGGGCTTAGGCTGCGACGCTTTAGAGTGGGGGATGGGGATGGGGATCTGTGGGAAAGGGGGCGTTTGGCAGGCGTCATCTAAGAAACTCAGGGCGGCCTGGGTATGGAGATCGGCGGGTGACACTACTAGGAAAAGGCTTGCTAGTGGCGCACCTGTTTTCCCTACTAATGGCGCACTACAGGTGCACCACTAGCATCACGCCAATAGATTTTTTTACTAATGGCGCACCACAGGTGCGCCATTAGTATCTGGTATTAGTACATCACACGGTGCGCCATTACTATCTGACTTAGTAATGGCGCACCACATAGAAGTGCGCCATTACTAACATTTTTTATTCAATTTTTTTTCAGAATTTTTTTTCAATTTTTTTCTAATTTTTTTCGTTTTTTTCTTAATCTCGGGTCACTATGGCTTAATCTCGGGTCAATATGCTTAATCTCAAGTCAAATCGCACTCCGTGGTCAAACTTCCCGAAAGGTCACCCATCCTCACACTACTCCAGCCCGAGCACGCTTAACTTCGCAGTTCTATCCAACCCCAGCACCAGCTCACTTCACACGAACTTGTTGATATATCTATCATATCAATCTTATTAAACCTTCTTGATGTCTAGGACTTTGTTCATGTTCATGAGTGTGATGAAATTTTGGAAAAATATTTCAAACTTCCCGGTCATATTACGTATCATATTTTGAAAAAAAATTCCAAAAAAAGTTTTTTTCAAACCAATTTTATTTCTGTTACTAGTGGCGCACCTAGCAAATGGTGCGCCACTAGTAAGTTTGAATTTTTTTTTCATTTTCCCCCCTCTAGATCTTAAAAGCCCCGTATCTTTCGTTCTGTTAGGTTTTTGGGGATTTTGAAGATGTTGAATGGGGTTCACCCCTTTTCAATTCGGATGTAACTTTTCGAGTAGATAATTTTTCATATAAAAAACTTTTTAATCCGAGTTCGTATGCAAAAGTTATGCCCATTTTACAAATTCCAGAGAGATTTTGCAAATAAAGTCGAAATTCATATTTGTAAATTTTGTCAACAACTAGACCACATATCACATGGGAAACTTATTTTATTTTATTTTTTTGACATTTCCATCATTTTCTTTTAATTTTTTTTCTAAAACTGAAAAGGCGGTCCATGGGGGGGGTGGGGGGTGGTGCATTCGGTGGAATTTTTGGGCAAAATTAGTAATGGCGCACCATGGGTGTGGTGCGCCATTACTAGTTTAACTAGTAATGGCGCACCATGGGTGTGGTGCGCCATTACTAGTTTAACTAGAAATGGCGCACCACACCCACGGTGTGCCATTACTAACTTTGAAAAAAATAAAAAAATTGTTAGTAGTGGCGCACCGAGGGTGTGGTGCGCCATTACTAGTTTTGAAAAAAAATAAAAAAAATTGTTAGTAGTGGCGCACCGAGGGTGTGGTGCGCCATTACTAGTTAAACTACTAATGGCACACTATCCCCTCGTGCGCCATTACTAGTTTTGAAAAAAATTAAAAAAATTGTTAGTATTGGTGCACCGTGGATGTGGTGCGCCATTAGTATTTGGACACTAATGGCATACCAACACATGGTGCGCCATTAGTATATAGTAGTGGCGCACCACATGTGTGGTGCGCCATTAGTGTCCATATTATCTATAGCCCTTTTCCTAGTAGTGTGATTTCTACTACACAACTTTATTCTTGTAGACACGTGTTGGGCCTCCAAGTGTAGAGTCTCGTAGGACAGTAGCAATCTTCCCTCAAATGGATGACCTAAGGTTTATCAATCCATGGGAGGTGTAGGATGAAGATGGTCTCTCTCAAACAACCCTGCAACCAAATAATAAAAAGTCTCTTGTGTCCCCAACACACCAAATACAATGGTAATTTGTATAGGTGCACTAGTTCGGCGAAGAGATGGTGATGAAAGTGTAATATTGATGGTGGAAATATATTTTTATAATCTGAATAAATAAAAACAGCAAGGTAGCAAACAGTAAATGGGCACAAAAACGGTATTGCAACGCTCGAAGATGAGGCCTAGGGTCCGTACTTTCGCTAGTGCAATCTCTCAACAATGCTAATATAATTGGATCATATAACCACCCCTCAAAGTGCGATGAGGAATCACTCCAAAGTTCCTATCTAGCAGAGAACATAAGAAGAAATCGTTTGTAGGGTATGAAACCACCTCGAAGGTATTCTTTCCGATCGATCTATCCAAGAGTTCCTACTAAAATAACACCAAATAATTTCAAATTCATATTACTCAATCCAATACAAAGAACTTCAAAGAGTGCCCAAGATTTCTACCGGAAAACAAAGACAAGAACGTGCATCAACCCCTATGCATAGATTACCCCAATGTCACCTCGGGAATCCGCGAGTTGAGTGCCAAAACATATATCAAGTGAATCAATACGATACCCCATTGTCACCACGAGTATTCAATTGCAAGACATATATCACGTGTTCTCAAATCCATAAAAGTATTCAATCCGATAATAACGAAATCTCAAAGGGCAAAACTCAATTCGTCACAACAAGATAGAGAGGGGAAAACACCATATGATCTGACTATATTAACAAAGCCCGCGATACATCAAGATCGTGACATCTCAAGAACACGAGAGAGAGAGATAAAACACATAGCTACTGGTACAAACCCTCAGCCCCGAGGGTGGACTACTCCCTCCTCATCATGGTGGCCGCCATGATGATGAAGATGGCCACCGGTGATGATTTCCCCCTCCGGTAGGGTGCCGGAACGGGGTCTAAATTGGTTTTCGATGGCTACAGAGCCTGCGGCGGTGGAACTACTGATCTAGGGTTATTTCTAATGGTTTATCTATTTATAGGATTTTTTGGCGTCGGTTTCACGCAAAGATGGGCCTCGAGGTGAGCACAACCTACCAGGGCGAGCCTGGCCCACCAGGCGTGCCCTGGTGGGTTGTGCCCTCCTCGTGGCTCTTCTGACCCTCCCACAAAGTTTCGGGGGTCTATTTTGTTCCAAAAAAAATCGTCAAAAAGTTTCAGCTCATTTGGAGAACTTTCATTTCTGCACAGAAAACAACACCACGGTAGTTCTGTTGAAAACAGCGTCAGTCCGGGTTAGTTCCATGCAAATCATACCAAAACCATATAAAATTGTCGTAAACATAGCATGAATACTTCATAAATTATGGATACGTTGGAGACGTATCAGCATCCCCAAGCTTAATTCCTACTCGTCCTCGAGTAGGTAAATGATAAAAATAATAATATATGAAGTGTGAATGCTAGCAAAGTGCATAAGTTTGATCAATGATAATTTCAATCACTTTTCCTAGCATCATAAAAGCAACTCTTTCTTATAAAACTTCTCATGTTAAAGTAGCAACCAATTCACATCTTAAGGTTCACACGATGAATTCTCTTGAAAGTCAACAATCTATGTTCTCAGTCACCAAGCAATTGTAATTCAACTTATTCAACAGAGTTTAAGTAAGAGCTCCACATACTCAACCAACATATAGTCTTCTATGATTGCTAACACCCACCGCATACACATGAGCAAAACATTTCAACCGGCGACATAGAAAGATAGGGGCTTATAATTTCGCCTCCCAGCGTATTCACCTCAATGGTGATGTCAACAATAATAACTCATGCTACCCATATCCACCTGGATATATGTGCGTAGATCTTTCCTCACCGCATGATGCTTGCCAAAACAGAAAAATAAAAAGGAATAGAGAGAAAAACTTTAACTCTTTGCATAAAAGTAAATACTGAAAAGTAAAAGATATGCCCTTCGCAGAGGGAAGCAGAGGTTGCCATGCGCTTATTTGTTTGTATGCTCAACCCCTTAGTGCAAAAGAACGTCACATTATATTGCCCCTTATCATAGCAACCTTTATTATGCAGTCTGTCGCTTTTATTCTTTGCCATCACAAGTTCGTACAACGCTCAATTTTCTCTTACACTAAATGATCTAACACTTTTAGAAGCAATTTTTATTGCCTTATTGCACCGATGACAACTTACTAGAAGGATCTTATTCAATCCTTAGGTAGGTATGGTGGACTCTTAAAATAAGATTTGGGTTTAAGGGTTTTTGGATGCACAAGTAGTATCTCTACTTGGTGCGGAATTTTTGGCTAGCAAAGATGGGGAGCAAGCATGTAACGCCCCGAGACCGACGCTTCAGAAGATTTCCATATATTTGGTGGTCACCGTGTGTTTCTTTTGTGCTTGCTCTTTTATTTTTGCATTGCATCATGTCATCATGCCATCATGTCATTAATCTTTGCATCTCAACTCAACTAATAAATTGCATAGATGGTCGATCTTTTTAAATCGAGGGAAGGGTGACTTCTCTTTATAACATATCCTCCCAATATTAGGGAGCTATATTAAATATTTCTTAATTTGGAATCACCATGACACACTTGCAAATAATCCCAATGCCTTTGTTATCTCAATTCTTGGTCTCCGACTTGTCCTCATATTCTTTTATCGTTTTATCGAGGCTCTTCCTAAATGTTCAACATTTTGGAAACTTTGGATTCACACTCCTTGTTGTAACCAATTGAATTTATATCTTGCAATCATGCTCACTTCTATTTTCTTGGGACAAGCGCATTTTTTGTGAGTTCGGGAAAATAATCCCCTTGGCCAAATTATTGTCCACTCATTTCTTTTCTCTCCTTTTCCTTCTTTGCTTTTCTGTATTTGGAAGAGATCTAAAGGAGGGAGAAAGAGGGAGAGAAGCCCAGCCAAGATCTCAGGCCGGCCCATTTGCTCCTCGAGGCCCAACCAGCAGCCCAGCCGCCCCACCTAAACCTATAACCCTAGCCCCTCACCACACTCTCTCCCGATCCCCATCTCTTCCTCTCGTTCCCGTGCCCGCCGCCACACCCGCATCGCGCCCGATCCCATCACCCGCTCGACCTCCTTCTTCGTCCTGATCGGCAACAGAAGCGCCACCGAGCCCTCGTGCCCATGAATGTCCTCCGCCGCCTGCCTCCGTTCGCCGGTGTCCCTCGCCGCCGGACCTTCCCTCGCACCGTTCCTCTGCTTCCATGCCTCGCACCACCCAAGCCATGGCGCAGTGCCGCCCCTTGTGTCGTCCGCGAAGGCGACCACCTACAGGTCGCTGCTCTGCGCCATATCTGTCTTCCTCCTCGCCCAGTGCTCCTGCCCTTCTTCCCTGCTGCACCTCTGCTCCGTCGCCGGACTGCTGCCCTCCGCCACGCCCATCCATCCTTCCATCTCCCTGTGCCGCGCCTCGACGACATGGAGGCCCGAGCTTCGGCTGGGAGCAGCCGCAGCTACGTGGTGCCCCACCTCCAAGCGGTCGCACATCGACGGCCATGTCTTCGCCGCCTCCTGCCTAGTCTGCATCCCCGTCGCTCCTCCTGGGCTTCTGCGTGGACCTCGTCGCCAAGACCCCAAGATACAGCCCCGACCTCATGTATCCGTGCTGCACCACTACGACCCGCATGCCCTGTCTGCCGTAGTGGATGACCATGACGCCCCGCTGTCATCATGCACCTGCGATGGTTGTTGCTGTTTGACTCAAAGTTCGACTACGTTTTGCTGCCTCGACCAAGACCGCCAAGTACCGCGACATCCGGAGCCCCCGGATACGCCAAGTTCCTCTACGACCGTGTACCACTACCATCGCCGAAGACCCGTGTACAACTACGGCCCGTGCACCACTACTTCCCTCAACGAACTTGATCCGTTCCGAAAGGCACGCTTCAAAGGTATAACCCCGAGACGACGCCCGTGAACGAATGCATGTGTGTTGTATGAGATGCTCGTGTTTGCACCGTGTCCGAGAGAGGTCTTTGCACGTTCCTCGTTTGCCATGTCGCCGTCCCGTGGGAACCCGGAATCCGGGAGCACCCCACCATCCTTGCATGACACGCTCACACCCACTTCTTTTGCACCGGTATCTCCGTGAGCTATCGGAACCGATATGTTGCTATGACATCATTTTCGGATTCGTTGTCGTGGCACACGTTTCGTTCCGCCATGGTGACCAAATGCTTCATAACATGCTCATGTCAACATTTTCATAAAATTCCATAAACTTTTATATGTCATCCGCATCATGATAACAACATTTAAAATGTCTAAAATTGATGTTTGCATTAAAATTGCTAAATGACATGGGGATTTTTCGGAATTGTTGTTTGTTGTTCCGGCCTCATTTAAACTTGCCTAAATAGTTAGTTTACTTATGCTTCACCTCTTGCCATGTTAAGCAACATTTAATATTGTTGGGTACATAACCGAGAGAACTAAACAATTTATGTGGTGTTTCATCAATATGCAACTCGTTGCATATTGAGCTCCACTTAACTTGTAGTTTTGTTTGTGCACTTTGCCATGCCATGCTTATTTAAACCAGACATGCATCATACTTGATTGTGCATCATGCCATGGTTATGATTGTGTGTTTACCGTGTTGTTTGCTTCTTTCCGGGTTGCTTCTCTCGTTAGCTTCGGTTTCGTTCCGGAGTTGTGAGGATTCGTTCGACTACATCCGTTTGTCTTCTTCATGGACTCGTTCTTCTTCCTAGCGGGATTTCAGGCAAGATGACCATACCCACGAAATCACTTCTATCTTTGCTTGCTAGTTGTTCGCTCTATTGCTTTGCCGCGGTACCTACCACTTGTTATATCATGCCTCCCATATTGCCATGTCAAGCCTCTAACCCACCTTTCCTAGCAACCCGTTGTTTGGCTATGTTACCGCTTTTGCTCAGCCCCTCTTATAGCGTTGCTAGTTGCAGGTGAAGATGAAGGTTGTTCCTTGTTGGAACATGGATATTGTTGGGATATCACAATATCTCTTATTTAATTAATGCATCTATATACTTGGTAAAGGGTGGAAGGCTCGGCCTTATGCCTGGTGTTTTGTTCCACTCTTGCCGCCCTAGTTTCCGTCATACCGGTGTTATGTTCCTTGATTTTGCGTTCCTTACGCGGTTGGGTGATTTATGGGACCCCCTTGACAGTTTGCTTTGAATAAAACTCCTCCAGCAAGGCCCAACCTTGGTTTTTACCATTTGCCTACCTATGCCTTTTTCCCTTGGGTTCTACAGACTTAAGGGTCATCTTTATTTACCCCCCCCGGGCCAGTGCTCCTTCGAGTGCTGGTCCAAACCGAGCGATGTCCGGCGCCCCCTGGGAAACTAGGGTCTATGCCAACCCGACGTCTGGCTCATCCGGTGTGCCCTGAGAACGAGATATGTGCAGCTCCTATTGGGATTTGTCGGCACAGCGGGTGGTCTTGCTGGTCTTGTTTTACCATTGTCGAAATGTCTTGTAAACCGGGATTCCGAGACTGATCGGGTCTTCCCGGGAGAAGGTTTATCCTTCGTTGACCATGAGAGCTTATAATGGGCTAAGTTGGGACACCCCTGCAGGGTATTATCTTTCGAAAGTCGTGCCCGCGGTTATGTGGCAGATGGGAATTTGTTAATATCCGGTTGTAGAGAACTTGACACTCGACTTAATTAAGATACATCAACCGCGTGTGTAGCCGTGATGGTCTCTTTTCGACGGAGTCCGGGAAGTGAACACGGCTTTTGAGTTATGTCTGACGTAAGTAGGAGTTCAGGATCACTTCTTGATCACTACTAGTTGACGACCGTTCCGTTGCTTCTCTTCTCGCTCTTATTTGCGTATGTTAGCCACAATATGCTTAGTGCTTGCTGCAGCTCCACCTCACTACCTTCTCCTACCCATAAGCTTAAATAGTCTTGATCTTGCGGGTGTGAGATTGCTGAGTCCTCGTGACTCACAGATTCTTCCAAACAGTTGCAGGTGCCGATGATACCAGTGCATGTGACGCAGCTAAGCTCAAGTGGGAGTTCGACGAGGACCTTGGTCGTTAGTATGTTTTCGTTTCCTGATGATCAGTAGTGGAGCCCAGTTGGGACGATCGGGGATCTAGCATTTGGGGTTGTCTTCTTTTCTTTTGGTTCCGTAGTCGGACCTATGTGTGTACTCTGATGATGTATGAATTCATTTATGTATTGTGTGAAGTGGCGATTGTAAGCCAACTCTTTATCCCATTCTTGTTCATTACATGGGATTGTGTGAAGATGACCCTTCTTGCGACAAAACCACAATGCGGTTATGCCTCTAAGTCGTGCCTCGACACGTGGGAGATATAGCCGCATCGTGGGTGTTACAAAGCACCACATGTTGAAGGATCTATGACAATATAACTTCTATGTGAATATGAACAAACATAAACCATTAAGTTGTCTTCCTTGTCCAACGTCAACAATTTTGGCATATAATATTTTGATGGGGGCTCACAATCACAAAAGATTTCCAAGATAGTGTATTTGCATGTGAAAGTTCTCTTCCTTATACTAATTATTCGTGAATTGCTTGTATGACCAATATTGTGATTGTCAAGCCTCAAAAGATTTCACTTTCTAAACCCAATGTGAAGCTACCACTAGGCATGATATGATTTCAACTTCATGACATTCAATTTATTCAACAATTTACTCATAGGATATAAGTGAAGCACAAGAGTAAATGGCAAGCTACTCCAAAAAGATATAAATGAAGATCATGAGCATAATATTTCTTTCTCTCAAATTAATTTAAGTGAAGCAAGAGAGAATTTCTTCAAAAATACTAAAGCACACCGTGCTCAAAAAGATATAAGTGAAGCACTAGAGCAATTACATAGAAAAGAGCTTCATTGATGGGATGTGAATGCCGCTTACCTAGCCTAAGTGGCAACTATTTGAGGACTCTATTTTATTTAAAAACTTTCAGATCTAATTATTTTATTAAAGCAGCAAGCAAAATGAAAATAAAATGACATTCTAAGAATAGCACAACTCATGTGAAGAAGCAAAACCTTAGGCTCAACCGATACTAACCGATAATTGTTGAAGAACAAAGGTGGGATTCCTATCAAGGCATCCCCAAGCTTGGATGCTTGAGATTTCTTGAAATATTATCTTGGGTGCCTTAGGCATCCCCAATCTTGAGCTTGTGTGTCTCCTTAATTCATCTCATATCGCGGTTTTCCTAAATCTCAAAAGCTTCATCCACACAAAACTCAACAACAACTCGTGAGATAAGTTAGTATAAACCAATGCAAAAATATTATCATTCTCTACTGTAGCAAATCACTACAATTATTATTCAACATTGCACACTAAATGCCTCTGCACATTTAATACTCCTATCCTCAAATAGAATCATTAATCAAGCAAACATGTGCAAACAATGCAAACATAACAGCAATCTTCCAAAACAGTACAGTCTGTAAAGAATGCAGGAGTATGAATACTTATTCAACTCCAAAAATTATGAAAAACATACCACACTATAGAATGTTTATTAGAGCTCATTTTGCAAAAAAGTTTCAACATTTTATCACATTCTGACTTTTCTAGGGAATTTTCGCAACAGCGGTAAACTTTCTGTTTTCAAACAGCAACATGTATACTTGCAAAATAAGCATGGCAAAGGCTATCGTTGCCACTTTTATTGAAATAAAAGATGCAAAACATTATTCTAAATAACATCAAGCAAATCCTAACAAAATAAATTGACGCTCCAAGCAAAACACATATCATGTGACGAATGAAAACATAGCTCCAAGTGAGGTTACTGATAATGTTGGAGACGAAAGAGGGGATGCCTTCCGGGGCATCCCCAAGCTTAGTTGCTTGGATCTTCCTTGAATATTACCTTGGGGTGCCTTAGGGATCCCCAAGCTTAGGGTCTTGTCACTCCTTATTCTCCTTACACTGGTGCGCGTCGGTGCTATACAAACGGTTTTTAACCCCTTTCCGCGACGGCATTTGGAACCGTCGCCAAGTGAGTGTGGGCGATAGGGGGGGTCCTTCCCACATGACCCAGAAACCGTCGGGGATAGGGACCCTACAGTCTCCTACTTGTTTCTGTTCGCATTGCCATCACAGTCAGTATTCTGTGGTGCTACGTTTACGAAGCGTGGCCCATCACAAACGTTTCACTATTATATAACGTGTATGACGCGCGGCCCATCACAAACGGTTCACTGTTAAGAAGATTAGCTCATTGTCGTACGAGTGTCGGATAGGATTACGGAACGTCGGACCGTTGTAACATCGTCGTACATGACAACTATCACACACGCTATTTTGTGGTGCATACTTCATCAGAAACAGTTCATGGTTGCGAATCGTGTACGATAAGGCAACTAACACAAACGTTTAGTTTGCCCGCACCATTTGTGTGCATGCTTGGACTCGTTTCCTCTCTATGAGCCATCTCGGATTATGGTGTATATCGCAAACGTTTGTGTTTTACCAACCGTGTGTGCCATAACAACCCGGAGAGCGTAATTTCACCGTAATTTAATTGCTGCTATTTCAAATTGTAGCGGATTTGAATTTGAATTTGAATGTATGCTACAGCTTTATTCATATCCATCAGGTTCAAACAACCAACGCATTATTCGATTCATAGGTACATATGTTCAAGTATTACATAAGAACCAGATAAAGAATGATGAACCACAGTTGTATACTTGTACTATTAAAGACGGTAAAGAAAGAGGCGAAATACATTCTGCTTGCTGAACAAGGTGAAGCGGAATGCCCATATTGTGCCCTCCTCCATGCAGAACGCACACACGACTCTAGTCCAACCCCTTGTGATGGCCGACCGCCCATCCTTCACGGTCTTCATGAAAACATCTAGATAATCATCGTGTTCTGGTAGAAATACTTTAACCTTTGCATGCCCGCCAATCATGTAGTTTGAGAGGTAATCTTGAGTAAACTGCTTTGGCAACCACTTCAAAGGAAAATGGTTCAGACATTGTCATCTTACACAACTCATTATGGGCAGTAAAAAGAAGGCTGCAGAGTTCTTACTTACCATCCTGCAGTTCGCTGTTGTCTTGGATAAAGTGTAAACAAATAGTTTAATTGCCATCTTTGGACCCATTTTACTAACAATCTTTATCATCTTCCTCACTTGATGCTGGTTCATCGATATCTCATTGCCCCATACGCAGAAAGGGTCGAAGCGCGGATCTTTACCAATGACATATGTACCTAAAAGCACCAAGTTAATATTAGAAGCTAAACAGCAATTGCACAATGATGTAGTACAACTCTCTTTTATAATATGTCTATATACATTTGTATGTGGTAGTCCATTTGAAATCTCTAAAAAGAAAATTATTTAGGAACGGAGGGAGTATCTTATAACATCCAATATACTCACATATTAGATGAATTAACATCTTATATTATGGGCCGGAAGGAGTTTAGTGCATTCTTACAAATTATCGGCTGATTAACTGCTGCTGTATCCATGGGTTACAGTTAGTTTGAGCTAGTTCGGGCTCAAATAGCCCTAAAGTATATGTAAACACAAGGGCTAGTTTGAGCTAGTTGCATCTATAACCCACCCAAAAAAACTATCCAACCCAAGAAGTGCTAATTGGAGCTAGTTCTCCTAGAACATTTATTGTCAATCTAACCCTGCCATCCTAAAACACTTTCGATGGAGTTAGTTCAGGGTTAGTCATGACCTAGAAACTAACTCTAACCTCTAGCTAAGTTGAGTATCCAAACATGGCTGTGTTGTTGTTGTTGTTGTTGTTGTTGTTGTTGTTGTTGTTGTTGTTGCTGCTGCTGCTTTTCTACGTATATCTAGACATCATTAGAACATTAATGTAACACTCTTCCTTGTTGCTATGTAGCCTAGGATTGCATATTTAGACATTAAGTACAGTGCATGTTGCTATGTAGCCTCAGATATATTACATATGGCCCTAGTTAACCTAACGAAAAATGGGTTGCAGATATATTTAGTTAAAAGTCTCATTGATTAGTCCCTTATCAGCCGCCGGCCAATATGGTACCAGCGACCTATATCCTAAACAGTGAACAGATATAAGCCATGGGATGAAACTAACCTCGATGGAAAACAACGGTCGTTCCCAAATTTGTCCTGTGTAGGTACATCAAGAAGCATGTTAAGCACAACAGACTAAATATCAACCAAAATAATCTCCATGGCAAACGAAATAATCTCCAAAAGATAGCTTCAGTGTGCAGATTTAAGCACGCTAGTAAAGCAAAACAAGTGGAAAGGTGTGCTAACTGCAACAGGCCTAACATTTAACAACAAGCAAACATAGTTATTCAAACTGGTATTGTGCCAGTCTAAGTACACTGGTTATTGTTAAATAAAAATGGAAAGGCGTGTTAACTACAAGATGCAGCAACCAAATGTAGTCATTCATAGTGGTATTGTTGAAACTGGTACTGATGAAATTGAACTACACAGTTCATACTTGCACATATAGAACATCATGTTGTGAATAACTGGAATAAACAAGGCATACTACGAACAACCAAAGATAGTATTCGAAACTGGACATATGCTAACTACAAACAACCGAACAATCAAAAAACTTTAAAAGAGGCATATGCTAGCTATAACAGGCTTAACAACAAGCAAATATATGCATTCTTATCGGTATGTTTAAAACTGGATTGATGAAATGTACTGCACAGTAAATAATTGCACATATAGAGCATCACATTGTGAACAACTGAAATAAACAAGGCATACTGCAAACAACCAGATATAGCAATTAAAACTGGACATATTCTCACTACACTACAAAAGGGACTCGACAAAACAAATCATGCGTTTCCCCCTATGAAGAGGCACGGCAAAACAAATCATGGGTTTCCTCACTTGTCACAGATGGGCTCGTTCCCGTGGCAAGAGCACGGACCCCGGATGCGCTCCATGTTGTCGTGGATGGGCTCCTTCCCCTTGGAAGAGCACGACTGTAGGGTGCCCTCCCTGATGTCGCAGACGGGCGCTTTCCCCTTGGAAGAGCAGATGGGCTCTTTCCCCTTGGAAGAGCCGGAGAGGGTGCCCTCCTCATGGTTGCCGTCGATGAGGTCTGACTTGGAAGTTGTGGATCCCAAGCCAGCGTCACAGAATGTGTCCTTCAGAAATAACAAAAGGGTCTCAATGGCGATGTAGAATGGCAAATTGTTGACAGCGAGCCAGAGGAGATCAGCGGCGGGCCATGGATGAGATCGACGGCGGTTGGACCCGAGGCGTTGGGGGTGGGCCACTTAACCTGTGACATAGCCCGCCTCAGGCCGTCGCTGGTGATGACCTCAATATCGTAGCCGGTGGCCGAGACATGCCCGCATACTCTAGCCCGCTGCTTGAGTGCCTGCCGCCAGTAATGGTTGTCAGCTTCCTCGGCGACGTCGGGCGAAGAGACTGCTATACACCTCTTTTGGGCCAGTCGCTCCTTGAGCTCCACGGGAAGCATAGCCGGGCTTAGGCTGCGACCCTATGGAGTGGGGGATGGGGATGGGGATGGGGATCTGTTGGAAAGGGGGCATTTGGCAAGCGTCATCTAAGAAACTTAGGGCGGCCTGGGTATGGAGATCGGTGGGTAAGCTGCACGGGCAAACTGGCAGATGTTGACAATGGAGGCCTTGCGGGGGC
>NC_057796.1:198331577-198332127 GCF_018294505.1 Triticum aestivum | reverse complement strand
GCGGGATTGGGAACAAGAAACATCGCACACGGTCCGGAAATAACAACCGTGTGTTATGAAAAAGAAAAACCCTCGAGGCGGGCAGATATTTTTGAGAGGGGGATCCTCATGGAGCCCAATGTACTATGCGGATGTGTGCGTGACAGGGGCACCAGCGTGGTTCACGGTTAGTTTGAGTGAACCATGTGTGTTGCGTCATCCAACTTGTCTAATGTTCATAAATTCGGCGAAAAATGACTCGGGAGAGGGTCAGAACACGAACACATTTGCATGTGGACCAAATTTATGTATCAAAAGGGTGGTTTGATTTTCAAATACCAAATGCAACCTCGATGTGGCATCTCTCTCATAAAGCGCACGATATTGCTTGCCCCCACCCCCCCTCGTGTCGGCATGAAGGGAATCCTAAGCTATGAATGCATGCCCCCTCCCCCAACCGAGGTTCACCTAGCAAAGTGCGAAGTAGCTAGCAGCCCCCCTCCCTCGTGTCGGTACGAAGGGAATCCTAAGCTATGAATGCATGCCCCTCCAACCGAGGTTCACCCTAGCA
>NC_057796.1:198317315-198330989 GCF_018294505.1 Triticum aestivum | reverse complement strand
ATGAATGTATGCCCCCCCAACCGAGGTTCACCTAGAAAAGTGCGAAGTAGCAGCTAGCAGCCCCCCTCATGTCGCCACGAAGGGAATCCTAAGCTATGAATGCATGCCCCCCAACCGAGGTTCACCTAGCAAAATGCAAAGAAGCAGCCCCACACACACACACACTTTCAGTCGGCGGTCTAGAGAGGCATATCTCACTAAGATGGATCGTAAAAAACGGACCAAGAATAATCCACCTTGGTCGTAGAACCTCTCTCTTGTTGTTGGTCAAAGTGATGGCCGTCCATGCGACCCCGGAGATGGGTTAGCTCGCCAATAATCACGCAAGTAGCTAGTCCCCGAAGACAACCACTGCATGCGTGTGGCCCAAACATATATATGGAGAGGTGTGTTTTTGAGTAACAATGGAACAACTTTGATGTGGCACCGTGATTTCGAACTAGAAATCCCCACACTGAGTGAGGGTTAGGTTGACAATTCATATGTGTGTTACACCACACTTCAAGCCAACGACAGGGATTCATGCATGCATGCGTACATAGTATATGCGCTCAAACTTAAGGTCTGAATCTCACCATGACCTATACTATGATAACATGAACCAAATGAAGAATCTGCCATGGTAACCTATCTTGTTGTTGGTCAAGGTGATCATGGATGTCCACGCGGGCCCACGAATATATAGGCTTGTCCCGATAACCACGCGAGGGAGTGTACCATTCGAAGGCAACCACTACATGCATATGTATGGAGGTGATGCGTGCATGTATGTTTGAATACACAACATTGATGTGGCGTGTGCGTCAAAAATCATACACTAGCTCCCCACATAGAGAAAGATCGGTTCATGATGTGTCGTTGTACTAGCCACTTCGACTCGATGGGAGGGATTCATGCGTACACATGCATGTGTGTGTGCTCAAACTGTATCATGCATGCCATCCCAGAGCAAAAATAATAATCCCCTCCTAAGTCAAATTAACCTCTCTCGTTGTCAGGCAAAAAGTTGTGATGGACCAAGCAGGCCCACAGATGGAAAGCATCGGTATCACTGATAACCGCTTAAGTGGGTGCGAGAGGACAACCACCACCGCTTTGCATGTGGGCCAAACATATATATGTTGAATACCCAAATGCACAACTTTGATGTGCCACATGCCTCAAAAACCGTAAACCGTGCACCCACACAGAGCGAGGTTCATGAAGCGTACTACATATGATGGTCCCCTTCCCCCCTCTTCACCGTATACTATATGCTCCTGTCGTAATATATGTACAACCCAAAAGAATCCTCATCGATGGTGAAATTAATTAACCTCTCCCGATGTAGGTCAAAGTGATGCATGCATGCATCGACGATGGCCTCGTGGGCCCACAGATGGAAGCATCACACGTGAGTGTCCTAGCTAGGATAACCACCGTGTGCGTGCATGTGGCCTAAAAAGGTGTTGTTTGATGTTTGAATAGCCAATTTCACAATTTTGATGTGGCACTTGCCTCAGAAACCAAAAAGTCCTGACACTGAGTGAGGTGTACTTGTTCACGGACGCGTACGTATAGTATATATGCTAGTCCCCTCCCACCTCTTTGACGCGTACTATATACCACCATAACACAAACAAAAAATATTCTACCTTGCTGGTCAAATTAACCTCACTGCCGGCAGTTCGTCAAAGTGATGGACAACGACCTCGCGGGCCCACAGAAAGTGTGACACGTGAGTATCGAGTGTCGTGTAGGACAACCATCGACTGCATGTGGAAAAACATGTATGTATGATAGGGTTGTGTAATGTTTTAAATAACGATTTCACGACTCTGATGTGGCACCGGCCTGCCTAACAAAACGGCCAACCCACATGGTGGCTCACAACTCGTAGTGTACTGCGAGCCACCCGCCACCCCCAGACGCACACACCCACACACACACCGCGAATCCACCGCAACTATGATGCATGTTAAATTAATTATCCCATGGTGAACATATGTTACCAAAGGAGGGACGTTTTAATTTAAAAAAAATCACAGAGATCATTAATACGTTTTAGTACATTAATTGATTGATTTTCTACAGGTATAATGTGCAAAAATCAAATTTGAGCTACATGCACACGTGACAGTGCACCTAAATGGATTGCAACAACACATGTGTCTCACTAGGTGCATGTTTATTCCCCATGCAACAAATTTCAAACATTGAGAATCTTGATTTTTAAATTCTAATATATCCAAAACTTATTTGAAGTTCATGAAACTTATCGTGTTGTCATATGGATACCAATACAAATTGGCGTTGTACTTTTTTTGTCAAATTTGAGACCAGTTTTGATGTAATCTTTATCTAATTACAAACGGGAGATTATTAATAATTGGGAACCAATATCCCAAACGGATTATTTATTCAAACCATGAGCGTTAGACCAACAATGGATACGTGCCATGCTTCGGTTAAGCAATAAGGCGGCAACATTAATCATCCAAATAGAAAAACAATATACGTGCCGTCGCGCGACCCGTGTGTCGTGCGAGCAGGCGTGAGTTGACGGGACGCATGCGAACAGTCCGCTGCGCAGGCAGATGGGGAGGCGTGCGTGCAGGTGTGTGAATTGACGGAGGCATGCTCGCTGCACAGTGTCATCTGGAGGCGTGCGAGTAGCTGTGTGAAACTTTGGTAGGCATGCGAGCAGTCTGGTGCGCAGGCTCACCGGGAGGTGAGCCTTGACCGCCGCCCGCCTCTCTCCCACAACTCCCACTACTCCATATATTAGGTGCGCCCGAGGGGCCGCACCCCCCATCCTCGCCACACACACAATCCTCTCTCTCCACTTGCATCCTCGACGCCGCTCTCAGTCCTCAAAGCCGTCAGTGTATGAGGATGCTGCCGAAGCGCCCCATCGGAGGGAGTGGCAACGCTAGGGCTATTAAAGCACCGGAGCACGGCCTGGAGATGGAGACAGAGGTTTCCGTCACCGCCGGCGAGTTATCGCTGCACCCTGACGTCGTCGACGGTGTCGAGCTTCCACAACCGGAGGCGGAGTTCCACACCGACTCCAACGACCACTCCGGTGACGACTTTGACAATGACGGACATCTGGTTAGTCATCTATACCCATTTATGTGTCAAATACATCATAGGGTTTCTCTGGTTACTCCGGCCTCCACCTTTTTTGAATAGAAATCCTATGGTTATGTTCTCCCAATCCATGAAATCTGAGTAAGTTTTGTTAGATCCGTGTAGTGTATTGATTGTTTGAATGGTACAAGTGATAAGTGATTAGTTGTTTCATCTGTGCAAATGATTTCTGCTAGTAATCTGACTAGGGTTAGTGTTCGTGCTAATAATTCCTAGCCAGGACTTGACAATTGATTTTGAATGACCTACATATGTTTGTGCCATTATTTTCTTCAAGATTGGTCTGTACATAGATGACTGTGCTTAAAAATCGAACCATAATATGTGGATATGTATAAATAAATAGCCATAAATTCCTAATCCTACTTCATGGCATGTAATCATTGATTTGATGCCAAATTTGTTTTACTATTTGTATAGGTGCTGTCTGACGATGTGGACAGCGAGGATGAAGATGGCCAGAGGAGGTATAAGAGGCAAATCCCGAGGGAGCTTTATGTGGGAATGCATAACAGGTGTATTAGGACCTAGAACGGCGGCTATGGACGCCTTTTTTGCAACCAGAAGCTTCATGACGCGTATCTAAGTGTTCGGGCGCATGCAAGAGGACGGACGGCGCGTACGCCGAGTACCTGGAGAAGCTTCAGGATCGTGCCGGCATGTGAGATGAGATGTGGGATGGATCGAACTATGTACTCTTGAGTATGCTTAATGACGGTTGAACTATGCTTATGTACGTGTACGCTTATTATCTATGTCTGAGTATGTTAAATATTTGGTCAAAATTTGGTAAAAATTACAAAGGGGGACCAATAAACCAGGACAGAGGTAGTACGTCAATCACGCACGGTTCCCAAAATTGGAACCATGTGGAATGACTTTCATTTTACCTATTGCGTCAATCACGCACGGTTTGCTCTAGCAAACCGTCGCCCCCAAAATTCTTTCTGGGACAGAAAACCCTCACCACCCAATTCAAAAAAGAAAAAAGAAAACCCTCACCATCCCCACGTCACAAAAACCCTCACCCCGCCCGCCAGCCCCTCCGGTACGTTCCCCATTCACACCTGCACAAGCTCCTCCTAGTCTATGCCATGGCACTGCCTATTGCAGCGGTAAACACTTAGCTCGACGCATGCCGCCGCCGCCAGGCTACCAGCAAAGCCCACCGCAATTCGCCACTTCTGCTTGCCGCCTCCTATCGCCATCGACTTTCTCGACGCTGCTCGCTGTCGACATAGCTCTGCTCGGTTGGGGAATCTGCCGTACTGAGGGTTCTTTCTCATGGAGGACAAGGTAACTAATTTAATGAGTTATCATCTCATCTCTTATCCCAGTTCATCTGCCGCCTTTAATCACCCGGCGGAAATCGCCGTGAATTCATTTTTATTCGAGCTGATTTGAGGGTTTTCTTTCATTCATAGAATGTACAGTGCACCGACACTTCAGGACTTTGCGACCTCCGCCGGAGATTCCATCTCACCATACCAGATAACTTGAGGACGCGCGCGGTATGTTCAATCTCACCCTAATTCGGTTGGCATGGCCTACTTTCCTGAACATATTCTAAATATTGCTACATTTGGATAAAAGGTGCCACATGCACCATATACGTCAAAGGGGATTTTTCCCCTCTTCTTTCTATATTAGACAAATTAATGATGTATTGTTCTTTCGATTACTCTCATATTTCCATGACATCATGTTTACCCTATCTGTTTAATTATAGATTTTTGTCCTTCGATTTCAACTGATGTACAGTTCTTTCAATTTGGGCCCATATTTGCATGTTACCATATTTTCTTTAACAATCCTACCATTTTCTGCAGCACATCCCTTGCTATGCAACAGTTTATGTAGTGCACAATTTTTCCCTTTACATAGATCAAGGCTGCACGGATGTCATACTGCACACAAACCATGGATGTACAATCCTTACTACTGTAAGACTTGGTGAACATGGTGACTCCTATTTTGGCACTGGCTTTTGAAAAGAAATTTCTAAGTTTTATGTACTGAAAGCTGGCACTAAAATTGCACTGCACATAAAAGGGCCTGGTCATGAGATATATGCTAACTTCCCCGACAAAATCATCCGTCCAGACTTTGTTCGAAGTAAGTTTTCTTTTCAACTATCTGCATGTTGACTTACCCAGCAATGTCAAATGAATTGTGCAGTATTTAAGCAACCAATTTGTATTCCCTTTTCTTAATATATTCCTACCTAATAACTTCTAGTACCAATACACTTTTCTATTGCCCTGTTTTAACTAAATATTCCCTGTACTCCGATTTCTATCAGACAGCGTTGCTGACAAGGAGACTCCAGAGGTGGAGAACGGGGCTGCCAACAAGCGGAGGCAGGGCGAGCTAGAACCGCAAGCAACTCCAGCAGGCCTAGACTTCATCAGCAGCCTCCCCGATGATATGTTGAGAGTCATCATCTCCCTCCTCCCAATCAAATATGGGGCGCGGACAACCGTCCTTTCCCGGTGGTGGAGCCCCCTATGGAACTCCAGCCCTCTCGACCTCATCGACACCCACGAGCTCTGCCATGGCTATCGCAAAAGCTTGGATGCGTTCTCCAAGATCCTCGGCAGTCACCTTGGCCCAACCAAAGGCCTTAGAATGGGCAAGTTCCGCTCCAACGGCAAGGACCGAGCCAAGCTTGACGACTGGTTCCAATCCCCCGCCCTAGATCAGCTCGAGGAGCTCACTTTTGATGATGGGCATATGCGGTCGCTGCCAACGTTTGCACTCCGCTTCGTGCCCACGCTGCGCGTCGCCAAGTTCAGGAATTGGCATTGCCCCCCCTTAATGACACGCCTGCTCTTATTCTACCATGACTGAAGCACCTCGAGCTCGTCGCCGTCTGCCTCTCAAACGGTGACATGGAGCGCGTGCTCCGTGGCTGTACTGCACTCGAGTACCTTCATCTTCAGGCGATCAATGGGTTGAGTACCTTCATCATCACCACCATGACTTTCCGGACTATTTATGGGTGTTGCTGGTGCGGCAGGAAGACATCACAAGATGTTTACCACGGTATGGTCATGAGGACACACCTGCACTTGAGAGATTACTTAGTTGATCAAGAAGGTCCAGCAAGAATCAATGTCATTTCTGCGCCGAAATTGACAGTGGTGGGCTACTCGTCTCACAAATACTCCGAACTTGTTATTGGATCCACACCCGTCCACTTACAACAGCCGCCTTCTACCTCTCCTTCTACAAATTAACATTATTTCTAATTTTTTGTTCGTCTGTCATTCAGAAAATGATTCAGACAAGCTTGACCCCGAAACTGCACACAGTGAAGGTCTTGGCACTAGAATCTATCGGCCCCAACCTGGAGCAAGTTGTCAGTTTCCTAAGATGCTTTCCATGCCTGGAGAAGCTATATATTGAGGTGATGTTCCTTTCCTGTTAAATGTTAACCATAAGGAAGTTCAATTAGTGACACCTTTTTCCAAGTTTACAATGACAATGTACTACGATTTCTGAAGGTTCGTTTGGAGGATTTCAGTACATACATGTCCCCCCACCCCCACCCCCCATATTGGTTGCTTGATCCATATGGTTACAATCAATAAGTATTTCTCCTTTGGATTCATCTTACTAGTTTTCTTAGGGAACTTTTCATCCACTCCAACCTCTTGTGTAGAAGGCTACATTTTTCTAGAATGTAATCAAATGCCCTTGTTAATCATGTCAGATCGAAGATGGCATGTTAGTGCATTTTAAAAATCCTGCAAACCAAATAGGCATGTAGTAATGTTCAAAACTGCATGTAGGCACTAACACGTTTTCTTCTTTTGCAGATAAGATTAGGCCTAGTGGTGGATAATGTGATACAATATAACAATCACGTCGAATTCCTAGATCTGCATCTCTCAGAAATCATTTTGAACTCCTATCGAGGGACCTTACCGGAGATTATATTCGCCAGGTTCTTTGTTCTCGGAGCAAGGGTGCTGAAGGAAATGAGGTTTGCCCTACATTTATTTCGCAAAAATGAATGGTTTGTTGATCAGCGTTGGCGCCTGCGGCAGAATGGAGTAGGCTCCAAAAATGTTGAATTTCATTTTGGAATTTCAGATGACAGAGTAATCGAAAGTCATCGTGTCAACCCCATACATGACTTCTCAGTGGTGACCCCTTTGCAAAAATTATGAGGTTTCGAAACCAGACTTAGAAGCGGTGATAGTAGTTTGAACCTCTCTGATATCCATGTTCAGCGGATCAGCGCGAGCGTTTGCTTGATGAGCTGAATTTCATTTCTAATATCAGTTTGACCCTTGTAATCTTTGAATTTGAGCCATATAACTTTGGAATTTGAACCTTGTAACATTTTGAGCTTTTGTGGTACAATCGTTGAAATGGCATTGTATGAGACTCGTATATTGCTAGCACTATTTTGACCTTAATGTGCAATGGTCTTAGATTTTATTAACCATTCTCGAATCTGTTTACCTTGTCGATCTCACAGCACACAATCTATATAGCTAACTCGACTGCGATCTTTGACATTATTGCACACAGTTGATTTCTTCCACCGTGTGCACTGTAGAGCGTAGAATTAATTATCGCACTCGAGTGTCCATCACAACCCTTCTGTGTAACTTTGACCTCATGACCCACGGGTAAACTTATGACCAAAGTCATTCCACACACTTTGTTTTTACAAAGCTTTTTGCCAATAAACGCCCATGATTTGTCCCTCTTCTAGCCGACGCATGGCCAAACTAGCCGGGCGGGATGCTTGCACGGTAAACAGCGTGATAGGGCGGGAACAGGCTCACCGGCGATACATTTGGCTCCTCTTCGAGCCCACGCGTGCGGTGCGGTGTTGTCAAGCATGCACTGGAATCCTCCGCTATGAACGCTGTGACAAGACGTGACGATTACAGGCGGGCCGACCCCCATTTATTACAGCGGCCATTTAACCCTTGTGTCTCTTCAACCTTTCGATCGCGCCCCACCATTGCAAGAAGCACACCCACCACAAGAAATTCTTAGAGGGTATCCTGCGCGGCTCCAGTGGCGCTCCGAGCGGCTGCTGACGACGAGCAGCAGCTCACTATGCGTGCCGTGGTGGACACCCACAGAAGGTTCATGGACCTCTCGGTGGTGTACACCAACGACCCGGTCTGGGTGGAGCACTCCATCCACATCATGGAGCTGTTGCTTGCCGAGGAGAAGTACAAGGTGGTCGGGTTCGACCTTGAGTACACCCGCGCTCGTGTCGGGTCTCGTCCCAAGGTCGCCGTTGCCCAGATGTGCGTGCGCCACCACGTCCTCGTCTACCACTACTGCCTGGCCACAAGGCCTTGCGAGCGTTTCGCCAGGTTTGTCAACAGCCCCCACTACATGTTCGCTACGGTGGACATCACCAACGATGTAAAGGTGCTCGAGAATTCGGGAATCGCCTGCTAGAATCTTGTCGACATCCAGGGCCAATACAAGATCTGGGGCAGCAAGGAGCATGAGAAGGACTCACTGGTTCACCTCGCCGAGGCAATCATCGACCCCTACTATAGAGACATGAAGGATTCGTGCAACAAGGACAAGCGTGCCTGGCACTCTGCCTGGATGGAGAAACTCGACAAAGCTCACGTCGTGTACACGACCAAGGAGGCGTACACGAGCTACGACATGTACAGGCGGATCGTTGACATGAGGAAGTGCCTCCTTCCCCAAAACGGCCAGGGATCCAACCGGAAGCAGAGCAATGGCAAGCGTCGTCGCAACAATAGGTAGATGATTAGATCCTCGTTTCTCCTACTTTAGTATGCATGTAAATGCTTACTTTGGTGTGTGGAAATGTTATGTGTGCAGTCACATGTGTAATTGTATGCTTAATTTGGTTATGCAATGCTGTCTTTTTAAGTATATATGTTGATGCTCTGTAGACAGAGCGTAGATGTTGTGCGGACAAAGAAAATCACATCGCACACGGACTAAACAATGGAACCTGTCGGTGATGTTTTCATCAATCACTCATAATTGTATACCAGCAATCGTTTGCTCACAACACACACGGCTTGTTAGCAGTAATCGTCTGTGTTGTTATCGGTCTTCGCACATGTTTCCGTCTACAGACCTGTTTGCCGCGTATCACACACATCTTGTAAAGTTGAACCGCTTCAGATCTCATGTCTCAACACAAACAGTTCATCCGAGTGAACCGCATGCCATATATCGCACACACCTTTGATCTGGCTGACCGTTTCTTTTGTGTTGCCTAATCACAAACAGTTCATCCGAGTGAACCGTATGCTGTACATCGCACACACCTTCATCTGGCTGCCCGTTTCTTTTGTTCCTCCTCATCGCAAACAGTTGATTGAGCTGAACCGTATGCCCTGCATCGCACACGCAACTAAAATCTGAACCGTGTTTGATGCATCCTCCATCGCAAATGTTTTGCACCTTTCTGACGGTTTTTTACACCACCGTTTGCGATTATGGCATCGCACACAGTTTCGTCGAAGGGTCTCTGACCGTAGTGTCGCGTTAGTATCATCCTGCAGTAGTGTCATATCGACATCTCACCCAAAACTTGAAAACTTCAATCACACAAAACTTAACGGAACTTCGTGAGATAGGTTAGTATGATAAAGAGCAAACCATTTCATTTTGGTACTATCAAATACAAGATTCATAATTGTTTCCACACAATTCCTACTGTAGCATATCATTTCCACAATTTATATTGAGCAATATAAGCCATGGAAACTAGAAAACAAGCAAACTATGTATTGAAAACAGAATCTGTCAAAAACAGAACAGTCAGTAGTAATCTGTACTCCAACCATACTTCTGCTACTCCAAAAATACTGAAAAAATAGAAAACCTGGGTAATTTGTCTATTAATCTTTTGCAAAAAGAATCAACATTTTATCATGCTTCTGTTAAAAATGAGAATTGTTTTCCTGAGCGCAAAAGTTTGTGTTTTTCAGCAAAATAAAATCAACTATCACCGTAAGACATCCCAAAGGTCTTACTTGGCACTTTATTGAAACAAAAGCAATAGAACATGATTACTACAATAGCCTAATCATGTGAACACACAAAAACAGTAGGTAAAAGTGTTGGGTGGTCTCCCAACAAGCACTTTTCTTTAATGTCTTTTTGCTAGGCATGATGATTTCAATGATGCTCACATAAAAGATAAGAATTGAAACATAATAAGAGCATCATGAATCACATGGCAAGCACACTTAAGTCTAACCCACTTCCTATGCATAGGGATTTTGTGAGAAAACAATTTATGGGAACAAGAATCAACTAGCATAGGAAGGCAAAACAAGTGCAACTTCAAAACTTTCAACATAAAGAGAGGAAACTTGGTATTATTGAGATATGTAAAAGTATAAGTTCCCCTCTCATAATAATTTTCAGTAGCATCACGAATGAATTCAACAAAATAGCTATCACATAAAGTATTCTTTTCATGATACATAAGCATAGAAATTTTCTCACTCTCCACATAAGCAAATTTATTCTCATGAATAATAGTGGGAGCAAACTCAACAAAATAAATATCATGGGATGGGAAATTAAAATCATGATGACAAGTTTCATGGTTATCATTATTCAATATAGCATACATGTCATCACCATAATCATCATATATGGGAACTTTGTTTTCATAATCAAATGCAACCTCTTCCAAAATAGTGGATTCATCCTTAAATAAAGTCATGACCTCTCTAAATCCACTTTCATCAAGATAATCATCATAAATAGGAGGAATGCAATCATCATAATAAATTTTCTCGTCAAAACTTGGGGGACTAAAAATATCATCATCATCAAACATAGCATCCCCAAGCTTATGGCTTTGCATATCATTAGCCTCATGGATATAAAAAAATTCATACTAACAACATTGCAATCATGCTCGTCATTCATATATTTTGTGCCAAACATTCTATTGACTTCTTCTTCTAAAGATTGAGTACAATTTTCCGAACCATCATTTTAAAGAAAGATATTATAACGATGATCAATAATATGATGCAACCTCAATTCCATTCTTTTTGTAGTTTTCTTTTATAATCCAAACTAGTGATAAAACAAGAAACTAAAAGATTCAATTGCAAGATCTAAAGATATACCTTCATGCACTCACCTCCCTGGCAACGGCGCCAGAAAAGAGATTGATGTCTACTATGCAACTTTATTGTTGTAGACACGTGTTGGGCCTCCAAGCACAGAGTTTTCTAGGACAGTAGCAATTTTCCCTCAAGTGGATGACCTAAGGTTTATCAATCCGTGGGAGGTGTAGGATGAAGATGGTCTCTCTCAAACAACCCTGCAACCAAATAATAAAAAGTCTCTTGTGTCCCCAACACACCAAATACAATGGTAATTTGTATAGGTGCACTAGTTCGGCAAAGAGATGGTGATAAAAGTGTAATATTGATGGTAGAAATATATTTTTATAATCTGAATAAATAAAAACAGCAAGGTAGCAAATAGTAAACAGGCACAAAAACGGTGTTGCAATGCTCGAAAATGAGGCCTAGGGTCCGTATTTTCGCTAGTGCAATCTCTCAATAGTGTTAATATAATTGGATCATATAACCACCCCTCAAAGTGCGATGAAGAATCACTCCAAAGTTCCTATCTAGCGGAGAACATAAGAAGACATCGTTTGTAGGGTACGAAACCACCTCGAAGCTATTTTTTCCGATCGATCTATCCAAGAGTTCGTACTAAAATAACACCAAATAATTTCAGATTAATAATACTCAGTCCAACACAAAGAGCTTCAAAGAGTGCACCAAGATTTCTACCGGAGAAACAAAGACAAGAGCGTGCATCAATCCCTATGCATAGATTACCCCAATGTCACCTCGGGAATCCGCGAGTTGGGTGCCAAAACATATATCAAGTGAATCAATATGATACCCCATTGTCACCACGAGTATTCGATTGCAAGACATATATCAAGTGTTCTCAAATCCATAAAAGTATTCAATCCGATAACAACGAAATCTCAAAGGGAAAAACTCAATTCGTCACAACAAGATAGAGAGGGGAAAACACCATATGATCCGACTATATTAACAAAGCCCGCGATACATCAAGATCGTGACATCTCAAGAACACGAGAGGGAGAGATTAAACACATAGCTACTGGTACAAACCCTCAGCCCCGAGGGTGGACTACTCCCTCGTCATCATGGTGGCCGCCGGGATGACGAAGATGGCCACCGGTGATGATTTACCCCTCCGGCAGGGTGCCAGAACGGGGTCTAGATTGGATTTCGGTGGCTACAGAGGCCTGCGGCGGTGGAACTTATGATCTAGGGTTATTTCTGATGGTTTCTCTTTTTATAGGATTTTTTGGCGTCAGTTTCACGCGAAGATGGGCCTCGAGGTGAGCACAACCCACAGGGGTGAGCCTGGCCCACCAGGCATGCCCTGGTGGGTTGTGCCCTCCACGTGGTTCTTCTGGCCCTCACACGAAGCTTTGGGGGTCTCTTTTGTTCCAAAAAATCGTCAAAAAGTTTCAGCTCATTTGTAGAACTTTCATTTCTGCACAAAAAACAACACCACCGTAGTTCTGCTGAAAACCGCGTCGAGGTTAGTTCCATGCAAATCATACCAAAACCATATAAAATTGTTGTAAACATCAAATGAATACTTCATAAATTATAGATACGTTGGAGACGTATCAGTAGGTAAGCTGCACGGGCAAAGCGGCAGATGTTGACAAGGGAGGCCTTGCGGCGGCGGCAGGGACCTTTCTAGGGTTTCGAGCGAGGGAGCGGGGTGTGTGTGTGCGCATGCCCGAGGAGGTTTTGGTGTGTGTGTGTGTGTGTGTGGAGGGGGGCGGGGGTTGTTTGAGGAAATGACGCGGGTAGTGAAAATTCTACTACGCGGGAGTGAAATGCCGGGGCTATTGAAAATTTTGATGATGGTGCATCACACACAGTCCGGAGATAACAACCGTGTGTTATAAAAAGAAAAACCCTCGAGCCAGGCAGATATTTTCTATGGATGCGGGTGGGATTGGGACAAGAAACAGCACACACGTTCGAAACACAATAACCGCGTGTTACCAAACAGAGAAAAGCTACAGGCGGGTAGATATTTTTGAGAGGGGAAGCCTTGTGGAGCCCAATGCACACGGTTAGTTTGAGTGAACCGTGTCTGTTGCGTCATCCGACTTGTCTAATGTTCATAAATTTGGCGAAAAATGACACGGGAGAGGGTCAGAACACGAACACACATGCACGTGGACCAAATTTATGTATCAAAAGGGTGGTTTGATTTTCAAATACCAAATTCAACTTCGATGTGGCACCTCTCTCGCAAAGCGCACGGTATTGCTTGCCCCCACCCCCCCTCGTGTCGGCATGAAGGAAATCCTAAGCTATGAATGCATGCCCCCTCCCCCCCCCAACCGAGGCATACCTAGCAAAGTGCAAAGTAGCTAGCAGCCCCCCTCCTCCCTCGTGTCGGCACGAAGGGAATCCTAAGCTATGAATGAATGCCCCCCAACCGAGGATCACCTAGCAAAGTGCA